>NW_027271725.1:1652500-1730000 GCF_040938485.1 Diadema antillarum | reverse complement strand
ATCTATATGCCCTGCACCGTTAGGTATCAGAGAAATACTTTCAATGCAAGTACACTAAGTACGTTGAATGCGCTGAGTTGGTCATTCACTTGGCATGTTTCAAACGCTTATCAGTTTCACTTGTGGCAGCTTGCATGGTGGGTTTAATGACACATGAGCAGAGAAGTGTTCTAAATTATAGCAACGTGTTATTGCTCATCTCCAGCTTTCCAGTAGATGATAATACGTGCTATTCGGCATAATCATCTACTAATAACGGCCACAAATTAAAATGTAGAAAGACGCAGTGGTATATGAAACTAACAAGCAACGGAAATTCCTCTCCCATCCCCCCCCCCCCACCCCCTTTACCGCCTTCCCTCGAAGGCATGATTCCCTTTGATATATTCCATCTGATTCGATGGCAGTTTCTTTTCAACATTCGGCGCACAGGGAAGAATAAATAATGCAAGATTTGCCAACATTCGATATTGTGGCCACAGAATTGCATTCCATGTTTGTGCAGACCTTCGCCCAAATCAAGCTACGTTCCTCTACACACAGTGACTTGTTTGCACTGGCGCGGTGTCCAACTCAAGCAAGAGTTTAGCGTCACATAATTGGCGTACCCCTCGACAACTGCCGTCGCCCCCTTTTTACACCAAATTCTGGTCGATGTGATCAAATGGAATGATTACCAGCAGCGAAACCTGATCATGACAAAATTTCGACCGGTAGTAAGAGCATCTGAAAAAAAGAAAGATGAAACTGTCCTCCTAAAGCCCTCAATGAAAAGAAGAAGAAAGTGGAACGGGTTGGTTTATTTTTTTAGTCTCATTTTCACAACGAGCATGTACGTGCATGCAAGCATAATTATGCATGTACATGCGTATATGTGCATATATATATATATATATATATATATATATATATATATATAATGTGTTCCTTTATAAAAAGTGTAGGATTGAGTAATTCATAATCCAGATGATTAGGTCTTGTCATTTTATACTACGACATCCCGCCAGACCTAAGAGGGGGGTGGCATTTCTGTTATTTTTTCTTTGTCATAACATGCCGCTGCCCCTTTCTGCATTTTAATCTGTCACTGTTACCAAATCTGACATTAACATTTATCTAGTCTTGAAATTCCCTGCATGAAACAACAAACTTGGTAGGACAAGAAGTCTTTCGCCCTAATTTCGAACGTCCGCAGAATTCACAACCTACATATTTCTCTGTCGTGTGTAATTCTACTCTCATTTCAAGCAGCATGATGTACCCACCTAGCAGGAGAGAATTTGGAGAGAAAAAAGTAGATAGACTACCAGGCTGGTCAGAAATATGTCGGCCAACATAGCTTAAACGATAATGACCCCGAACGGGGCCATTCAACCCTGCAATGGTGGCCATTTTCCTCCAAGGGAATTCCGCTCGCCCCGTTCACCGACCCAACATGCAATAAAAGCGGCAGCATAAACGATTATGGGTGACGATTGAGGGCGGTATTTTTCCCTGCAGCCCCCTCCAACCTCCTTACCTTGGTGGTGAGCGTTGAGTCATTTGCTCAGAGACCATAATACCAGTGAAAATGTTGTTATGCTCTCTAGGAAGAAACAACTTTGCTGACTTGACTACATGATAATTTACATCTTTTTCATATTGACACAGTGATATGATGTACAAAGAAAAAAAATAATAATACAAAAGCGTAACTGCAAAGAATGTGATTTTGACGTGAATTAAACAAAAAGTTATCTATCTTTGATTATAACTGAAAGCCCCGTTCCCCCAAAGAGGTGAGATTAAAAAGAAAAAAAAAACAGATCACAGATCATTATAATCTATACTTATATCAGTAATTTCTACTGTATATCAATGAGTGTGCGTGAGCCTATACCAGTCTGTAGTCTTGTCCCTCCTCCATTCTTTCCACCTACCGATGTGGCGTGGCTCATCAGATTGGCTTGCATAATTCAAGAGCTGCGAATAGATGTCAATCGACTAGCTGGCAAGAATGCCTTGAAGGAAATATATGACGCTTTAGCACACTATTGAGGGCACTTCTGTTTGAATAATTCATTGAATGCAATCATTGGTTCCAGACTGATGAACGCTCACAACAACAACAACAACAACAACAACAACAACAACAACAACAACAACAATAACAATAACAACAATATGAACAAAATGCTGTTCGTTACCTCCATTACTACACGCATTTTATGCAAGACAACAAGAAGGAGATTTTGCTTACATTAAAGAAAAAAATGATAAATGGTTTAATATTTGCTTCATGAAATATATCTATCGGTGTTTTCACTTCAAAACTGGACAAGGCGGCTCAGAGGTTATTGTGTCGACCTTTTAATCGAATGGCTCGGGTTCGGGCTACTCGGGTTCGAATCCAAATAAGGCCTACTGAGGAATTGTGTGTATTATCATGCTGTCCCCTCGAAAGAGGCAAAATCACTCAATCTGTCGGAGAGGCATTAAATGGAGGTCCCCTGTGTGAGAGGGTCACGACACACGCAGTTACATAAGACACCGCTTCATTCGTGTATCGCAGGGAGCATGGGTGCATAACCCGGTGAAGTGGTCAGCCTCAAGTACATGTATACAACTGGACCCCATGGAAGACCAACTATAAAGTGCAGCTGAATATGGGCTATCCAGCCATCTTGTCAGATGCAAAATGAAAATAAACAAAGCACACAAACATTGATGTATAGAATGCACGTGTGATGCATCATTCAATACTGTATACATTGTTTAAAAATATGAGGAGAAAACAGTCGAGTGTTGTCGGGCAAGCTCTGGGCAGGTAACCTTGTTATGACCAACGCTGTGGTAGTAAAGGTATGCATAGAATTTGAATAATATTTTGTCATTGAAGACGGTCTTTTGACCTTGCGGGAATAAAGTGAAAGCATGCGCGCCGTAAAGAGAAAGAAAAAAGTGCGTACTGACCGACGGTTGGACCGATCACTTCACTTACCTTTTTCTTGTCTCAGGGTCACTGCACTTAAACATTGCCTGCAGCGATCATTTATCTCTTCTCTGTCATATAAGGGGATGATACTATCATATATCACAAAACCAAACAAACAGAATCCCAGTTTATCCCTGCTTCTTCATTGTTTGCATGGCTCAGAGTGTATGGACCTGTTATTACTTAATAGACCGTGAACAAACCTTCTTCAGTTTGAATGTATTCACTTTCTCATGAGACATTTTCCCCATTTTTTCTGGCTAATTCGTTTACTGCGATTTCAAACTCCTGTTTTGTTGTGAGAAGGATGCGCTTACCATATCAGTTTTCCTATAGCAGACTTTGGCCAGCAGAAAACTCCCCCCCCCCCCTCTCTCTCTCTCTCTCTGGCTCTGCCTCAGTCTCTGTCTCTGGTGTCTCTTTTGTTGTTTTGTCTCTCTTCTGCACTCCCCCCCCCCCCCCCCCCGACCTATCTTCATCTTCCAATATTGCGAGCTTACCCCCGGAGTGCTTAGGCACCGTATAGTATGCGGCCAGGTATACGTGATGTGCATTCGAGCTGTCTTCGTAAATCAAGAGCTCTATCGGCAGGCCATGCTCCACGGACCAACGTGTTTGGTATGATAACATCCCCCTGCGTTCTCTTTTGTTTGAGTTTATAATCATGGTGTCATTGTGCTATGTCGTAAGCTTGGGAGTTACAATGCAACATAAAACCATGTGAGCTGGAGAGAAGTTGTCACCTCTCATAATGTGCGTGAATACGAGGGGATTTGCACGTCAACACACACCACGGACACAAACTATGGTGACACCGTACAAGGGGTACTATCTCATGCACTTCTTGGAATGTGTTTAATGTAAGTTTGTGTTTTCATGACATCGGGTGACATTATCATCTGGGTATCATTGCCGTTTAGAAAATAAATCATAATCACCAGAAATTCCTCTGGTACAATGAAATAATGCTCTGTAACTTTCAAGCCGCGAAATCCTCTTGATGCGAATAGACATGTGTATGAGCAAATCATTGACACAAAAGCACACACACACATACATACATACATACATACATACATACATACATACATACACACATACATACACGTACACACCGGCAATGACATAGACACACACACACAGGTTGCAGCTATAGCATACTTTAAAGATCAATTTCACACACTCGGATTGTCACCATTCACTTCTGTATCTGCTGCCTTTATGCCTGTGTGATAAGCATTGATTGTGGCGCACTCATTGAACAGTAGTAATGTCCCTGTCTTTTATGCCTTGAAAGCGAGAAAATGTTTCACTTTGCCTAGTTGTAACTAGTAGGAGGAGGAAGGGAGGAGGAAAAAGAGGAGGAGGAGGAGGAGGGGGTGGTGGAAGAGGAGGAGGGGGTGGTGGAAGAGGAGGAGGTGGTTGTGGTGGTGGAGGAGGAGGAAGAAGAAGACGAAGAGGAGGAGGAGGAGGAGGAAGAGGAAGAGGAGCAGGAGGAAGGGGACGACGAGAACGAGAATGAATAGGAAACGAAGGAAGAGAATGAGAGGAGGTGCGGGGAGGGGACATTAAACGGTATTTATATCTTGACTTGATTCGCTCTTTATCAAAATACACTGGATGCGGACCACCATCAGGGTCATCATTGAAAATCCAAGTGTTTGGCATCAACTCAGAAATTGTGTGTGAGTTAATAATGAAACTCCAGGTCGAACGGTTTCGAGGAAAATCATTCTTTTTGCGGCAAGGGAGGGATGGGGTGGGCTAGAAATAAGAGCAAATTTCTAGGAAGAGCGTAGTTATATCCTCAAGAAGACTAGATGTTATTAACTATCGTTTCAAGTACAAAAACAACAACTTTGATTACAAAATCACCCGAAGTTGGAAGGGACAATGTTGAGCATTTTGTGCAGATACTAACTCAACAGTCCAAATTCCGAACATGGATCCCTAAAAGGTAACTCCTCCTTACACACACACACACACACACACACACACACACACACACACACACACACACACACACACACACACACACACACACACACACACACACACACACACATACATGCCCATAAACATTTATTTTCGTATTCCTTTCTCGCAATGGCGCCACTGCACGATTTTACGATCTACGTTAGACATGAAATGCAACAAAACGGGAAGGATGGGTAAACAACACCGTTATTTCACTTATAGTGCTCATTACATGGACTTACTATGGAATTCATGTAGTAAAGATGGCTTAAATGGGACAAGGTGTAGCGTATCAATGCAAGGTCGTTATAACCAACTATCACGCTGAAACGATGATACAGTTACATTATTGTGTTCAGGGAAGTAATGTTTAATCCAGAGATCCACATCGCACTGTATGTCGATTGACTTGAGGGATTATTCTTTGAGAACAGAGAGTTTTTACTTTCATTCATATACTAGGTGTACACAATTAAACGTTGACTTCACTGAAATATTGTCAAGTACATCATCACACGAAAGCTATCGAGTCTGCTAATCTACCTGAACATTGCAAATCAGCACAGAAGGCATTTGAGTACACCTGCTTTCTATGTGTATCGTCGGGATGCGTGCAAGACATATTGCATGTTTCGCATAATTTTCATATCTACGCAGAAATGCCTTGAGACATTGTTACATTTTGTATCACATTTTTATCAGCATGGTGGTATGTGGTAGGCATTTCCAATATGCAAGTGTAGGCACCACACGTGTCTCTGAACTTGGCACGCAGGTCGACATATTTCCGAGATAGCGTGAAAGAGAAAGCAGCAGTGACAGTTCAGGCGTTGCCCAGAGAAAGGGGCGCGAGATCGGCATCGCTCGCATACCCGCCTTCGTTGTTTATAAAGCCACTCGGCTGCCTCCGCGTTGTCATGGGGACAAATTAATGAGTCTGAATTAGTGACGTCAGAATGTATCAGCTGATGGCTGCGTCGGTCGGTAGGAGTCCAGGAAGAAGAAAGTGAGGTAGAAAGAGGGGAAGAGAAGAGAAATAGACAGAGAAACTAGGAGCTTGAGAGGTATAGAAAGGCATAATCTCGGACGTACCTATATCAGAGGGACAGAGCGCTAAGGAGCAAAATCCACTGAGTAGTAGACAACTCGCCCCAGCACATAGGCGCGGCAATACGGATCATAATGAAGAGAAACTGACAGGTATAATTGGAAGAAAATTCATAAAACCGAAGAAAGAGAGCATTAAGTGTCTCACCAAATTACATGAGAAAGAGAGAGGAAAAAACCCGGCGAAGTACTCACAGGAAGCGTAGGCGAGTTACAACAACAAAAACGTTATGAAATAAAAACTAGAGAATATTACTGTTGATGTTTAGGCAAAATAAAAACAACAACACCAGAGGAAACGGAAGATGATAATTGGTCGTCAATGTCCGCATCTGTACATGAATCAAAATAGTTTGTTATACACAAACAACATCAGTAAATCTATAACTGAAGGCAGACTTTAATCAATCTCACATGAATGGCTGGTTCAGGCGCATGGAAAAAAAATCCTCACGATATCATCAAAATGGAATGTTGCGATTCAATTTAATCTGTGAAATACATGGAAAATGAGAGGAAAAAAAGAAAATATATAGTATCCCTGTAGCTACATCATTGATTTTTCTTGAAAGAAGAGAGAGAAATGAGGATAAAGAGTAACGAGAGATGAAAAAAAAAATGAAAAAATAGATAGAGAAAGAAGGAAAATCATGGGCAGGGAGAGCGCAGAGAAGAGAGTGGAGGACCCCACAGAGCGCGGCCCGCTCATACCTCGTGAGCAAACAACTTCCATGCGCCATGTACACAAGCCCCCGGCGGCGCAGCCACTTTCATTCAACAACACCGTTAACCACTTATGAACCCTTTTCTCTTTTTTCTTCTAACCTCCTCTTTAATCAGCTTTACTTCCCTCCTCCAGTTACGACAGTTATCGGCGATCACGCCATCGAAACCCTAGCTCCCTTGTAACATGACTGTGTAATGTGCTCTGATATTAAGCACTGTTCTGGGATCGCGCACGGCACATGAAAGCAAACAAGGTGCATGTGTTCAAATGTGGATCAGCCATTTTGAGCGACAGGCCATTTGAACTCAGAGCCTTGGCCAAGTTAGTTTTTTTTCTCTCTCTCTCTCTTCTTCTACCCTCTCAGACCGTTGTTACTATAAAAAAAGAGGGATATCTTTCACACTACATGAATGTAATCTTGATCGATTGGCTCACTGCAGGAGAGAAACAAAAATCTTCTCGACAACTTTCCGCCTCCACTGTTTGTCCTATTTTCTGCGTCTCTCCTATGAGGTAATTTCTGTTCTTCCCTAATTGTTTTTCTTTTCGTATACAATACTGTTACTTGAGGACCTTGTCAGAACAGCGAGCCTCACTTTCACTAGAAAGTTTGGGGATGTCATGGTCTGTTAAACCACGATGAAATTCGTGATTCTTGTTTTGTCTGGGGTTCCAAATAAAATGCCATTATTCGTTGGCTTTGTTTGCTTGGTCTTGTATGATACATCAAAACTGTCATTATCACTTTCACTATATACTATTAAAAATGCATTTTTGGGATGAAAATAGCTTGAGAGATCTGAATAGATACATTAATCCATCGTAGTTATTGGCTGGTGATATCAAATGAACAAAGGAGTGACAATAATGAAGACACAGTCAATCCTCTTTTCTTTGACGTTGCCATTGCTCAAGTTAAATAGTTATGTTGCCACGACAGTAAACTAGCACAAGGTCTGAATTCTGAAATACCATGGTACACATCTGAAAACAGTGATTTGATATGAGCTCGCGTTGCACAGCTTATATGACACAACAACGTACAACGGCTGTTCTGCTCCGGTCGCCAGAGGGCATTGGGCATGGATCTGGGTATACTGTGCGCGGGACCGTATTTGGCCCACATGTCGCCGTCGACGCGGGTCACACAACCGCGATCCCCAGAGGGTGTCGGATTCACAACCATAGCGGCGTAGAGTCGGGCGCAGTGGAGCGGAGGTTAATCAAACGCGGAATCCTTGACAGTGCAGGCGTCTATTGCCCAGCAGCCATCTTGGGTTGCGATCAATGCTCCAACAACATTTCATTACACCATGTATGTTCCAACCCCCCCCCCCCTCTCCCTCTCTCTTTTCCGAGCTTCAAAGCTTCCAAAATCTGGTCTGGCAGACCAAATACCACAGCGCAGATCAATGACATTAAATCCTAAATAGCAAGTCTGGTGTGAGTTCCCATAGCTAATAGTCTGAAGACGACTGACATAAGAGCTCTAGAAAGCAATGGAACCCGTCTTTTGTGGAACGCCGTGAGAGCAACACTTTTTATGATGTAATTATTGTTTTGGAGAGCTCTCCAGGACAGTGTGATGACAATTGCAAGGATAATTGTAAGCATTGGAAGTGAGGTGTCATCACGGAAGAAGAAAAAGCAGTCTGCTCAAGGATCATGCAGCCTGATATAATTGTGTGTTTAAAACTGGCGGCGAGAAAGCTGCTTTATATCCGAGGCTAACTCCGCGTAAACCATCTTGTCAGTTTTTGCTTTGGGCCTTAATTTGGAGAAACATCCGACGTCCTTGTCTGTGAGTAAAATGACGTGTGGGGCCCCTCCATGCTTCCTCGTGTAATTGAAACTTTCAACAATGGAGGCTAAGATTAGTTTCACCTGCTCAGAGGCTTGGATGCATGCTTGTCCATCCTTCCCCTCCATGTAGTTAGAGATAGCACAATATGACTGTACTGATATGAATTTTTTATGTTTGATCAAGATACAAGCAAATTTTAGTGTAAACTTAGTATTATGTTGAGAATTGACAAACACAAGTATACATATACATTATATTTATAACGTTATATTGATGTGAGATTCACTGCAAGACTAAATCAATGAATAACACTACAATGTCAAACCTGTTCCTCTGAATAAAGATTACATATCGCAAATCTACAACAAGCCACTTTGATACCTGAGACTTCTGTAGTACTGCAGAATGAGGTAAAAAACCAAACTATAATACTTTGGCGAGAAACAAAGCCATTAATTCGAAGTTTGGCAACGGTTCTCTAGCTGCAGGATGGTAATAGTGCTGTTTTTTTTTTTTTGTAAAATTGTATTGTCAACATGAAATGGACAACTACTTAAAAACATTTTGAACAGAGAAATTTGTCGTGTATAGTTCATAATAATTTTGTCAAACAGTTTGATTTGATTTGATAAGATTTGATTTGATTTGATTGTGTTATTTTAATATCAAACAACCTCTATTCACTGCGGTTCGCACCAAACGAGGCCTAATAGGAGAACACAAAATTACACGCACCTGCGCGCTTGCAGACACACACATGCACACATCTGAATTATTTTGTTTGCAGGCTGTCGATATACATGATAACGTTGGCTTTTGAATGATGATGTTTTTTTAAACACATTTATTCATTCGACCTGCTTCATGAGTTTTTTTCCTCATATGTTTTTGTTTTCTTTTAAATTTCTACCACCATGCAGCATGAGCTATGTATTAAAAAATGAAATTGTGTTACACAACATCCTTTCCCACCAGAAATAGAATTTCGTTGCTTTCTCTGTGAGCGGAATGAATTATGACAATCAAGGTAAAACATTCCCCAAATCAATTTCCAAGCATGCTTGTGTTAAAAGCACCATTATGGTAACCCCGTCGTTTATGCGTGTGTGCGTGTGCGTGTTGTTGTTGTTGTTGTTGTTCATTTTCCATCTGTGAAGATGGCTGGATAGCCCATATTCAGCTATACACTAAGCTGGTCTTCCATGGGGTCCAGTTGGATGTGGGGTGGGACCACTTCACCGGGTTAGACACCCTGCTCTTTGCGATGAATGAATGAAGCGGGATCTTTTACGTGCATGAGCTGTGACTCTCTCAAACACGGGACCTCCATTTTATTTCCTATCCGAGGGACAGAGTGTTTTGCCTCTTGCTAGAGGGGACGGTATGTTTACACACAACATTGCTCAGTCCAGACTCGGGTTCGAACCCGGGCCGCGTGATCGTGAGGCAGACGCGCTACCGACTGAGCCAACCCACCGTGTGTGTGTGTGCGTGCGTGAAAGGGGGATAAGAACATGAGCACTTGTTTTTGGATAATGGTTATCATCAAATTCTCAAGAATCATATAGAAAGAGCTTTCTCTTTTTAAGAGCAGTATTCATGCTCGTACTTTTGAGTTCAGAGATGGTCAATCTGCTCGTGGTGTTTTGCGAATCCGGCTGACATGATATGTTCACCTTCTACACTTTAAGTCCCCCAAAGTCTCTCACCGGGGCACTGATCGGAAATGATCCGTGTTCCGAGGACGGTGTAATGAGAAGCTGATCCCACGGCCGACTGGACCTGGCCTTCGTAAATCAGCCTTGACACGCTGGTTTGCTCCTTAATAAAGACGTGTCTATTTCGATGTTCTCGCTTCCTCCGAAAATATTGGACCCCCATTTAAAGAACAAAAAATGGGGGGGGGGGGGGGGGAGGTCTGTATCCGTCGAACGTGATTTTTACTCTCTTTCCGTGTCGGTCTCTAATTTTCTGGATTCAGACAATTACTGCATTGCTGTTCGGTGTTCCTGCGACCTTTCAGCTAATGTGCGCCATCGAATCTTCAAAATGAAGTCTTTCAGTAAGACTCGGTGGCATCGCTGCGTTTATTTCTCTCCTCTCTCTACTGGCGAATTCGACTTAATAGCTCCCATTCTAGAAGTGTTACTATTAATAACGCATATACTGCCGCGTCACTTTTTTTTCTTCTTCTTCTTCGAGGGGTCGCTTTTCATTATTGCTGCACACCATAGACGTAATATCCGCTAACGTCACACACAAGAGCAGTTAACCTGCAAAATGTATATGCTGCCATTCGAGTGAAGGCAGTGTCTCGGGCGATAAAAATAAGTATCGGGTGCTTGCTACACTGCGCGAATGGACCACTCGTCAAGATTCTTGATCTCATGAGAAATTACAGTGTATCTTCACTCAATGACATCGTAGGCTATTTCTCTCTTCCCTCCACACCTCCCCCCTCTCTCTCTCTCTCTCTCTCTTTCTTCCCCTTCCACTACCCCACCCCCTGTCTATGAGTCTTTTGAGTATGAGTTTAAAAAGGGTTATATTTGTTGGCACAGGTGTATATTCAGAAGGGCATCACCTTCTCAACTTCCATCCATGAATGTCTGGTAGTGGTCATTGATTACCCATTATCGTCTCCCTCCCCCCCCTCCCCCTCCCCCCCCCCCCTCTCTCTCTCTCTCTGTTGCAAATATTGAAGACCGTGCAAACGTCATCTCATTCACAATGAAAGATAACTTAAGTTGCCATTTCAATCAAATGTTTAAGACTCCATGTTTTGATGACTTACGTTTAATCGATCGTCATGTTCTGATATTTTACGCTTATCATTAATGTGCCCGGATGTTCTTGCGAATGCCAGTCACAAGACGTCGTGCGTCAAGTACGGTATAGGCACGATAGGTTGATTCGTTGAGGACAAGGAGTACACGTACGACTTTGGAATAGATTAACATGTTTTCTCAACTGCTAGAGGTTGTTTAAACCAAACACAATCAAATTCAAAGCACAACCATTTGAATAATAAAAAAATCACCCCCCCCAAAAAAAAATACTCATTAGGTTACTCCTTAGTAATCGTGAGGCACATTCTCTATACCTTCGACTGTGACACAAAGAAATGAATCATCTCCCTTCTCAACAAATTAAAGTCATGATTATGGAGTGACTTTAGACTTTGTTACTGTCTGTTGCGTGAATGGTACGTTGAACTTGATTGAGGGACAGCATATCATGAACCACTTGGAAGGTTTTTGCTGTTGTCAACTTACTCGTGTCCACAATTACCATAATCATATTAATATAAAAAGTCTCATCCTGTATATCGACCAGCTCATGATGAAATTATGACTTAACATAACTAGATCTTCCCTTTTTAACATGCAGATAAGATCAAAGATGGGAGTTTGGTGACCAAGGGGGATGTAAAATGTTGCCTAGATCAAGCTAGCCAAAGAAAAATATCTTACTGCTTGTCCGATGGGTCCATACAGTATATTGAGTAGGAGTATATAAGGGTCAGTGAACGGTCCTCTGCAAGTCATTATGCATACACCACCAATACGTAGCTATCTTTGGACAGGAGTCGTCTGAGACACATACGTCATTATCGCACCTGCAGTTTCGCGCCAAATCCACCTCTCTTTGAACTTCTCGTCTTCCGAGCCACCGAGCTCCCAGAGAACAAGAGATATAGAGGAAGTATGAAATGCTACACCAAACTTAATGAGATACACATGATTGGTGTGTAAGGGAGCCTGTCATCTTTTTTCAATACACACACATTTTTTTTTGTGTGTGTGCAAGCATAGACAGCCGCGTGTGAGTGCGTGTGTGTAATAAAGATATATAATGTATACTATGATAGGATATATAATGTATATTACATATTATATTATATATTACATACGATATGTTATACAATTATGTGTAATAATGTATTGTATATGAAAATAACAATGAATATATTGACGCACAAAAAAAATATTGATACACGTATGTTCCTAATGGTTTTGATGAACAGATGAAAAGAAAAATACTCGTTTTAAGGCAAACTCCTAATTGCAATCCTAGCCTATATAAGTGCGCGCACACACACATACATACACACACACACACACACTTCTTCTCACATAGATAATGCGTTGATCTATAGCATTTGCCATCAAAACATTGCGTGCGCGGCGCCAATTTCACCTGAAGCAACAGCTCATTTTGTTGCGAGTCAGTGAAAATATTTCTTAAGTCCCCATTTTACCATCTTGGACCACTACTCAAGGCGTATTTCAATCACCATACTAGGAGAAGCAGGTAACTTGATCAGGTAGATTGTTTCACCGTCACCATCTGTTGAGTATCACGATGTATTACGCTGTCACATAAAATGTTAAGGAGGGAGCAGTCATTCTGTAAGAGATCTTTGACGTTGTCTTTGTATAGGACCCTAATGCATAAACTTGAGAGCGATATATGATAAGTGTTACCCAACAAGGCAAAATGGTATCTAAACGAACCAGAAATATAGCAATGTCTGCTATTTTCACGTTTTTAAGCCCAAGAAATGATTTTTCCCGTTTTTTTAAAATCAATTTCAAGCTTAACTGCACTTTGCAATGTTCTCTATTGCGGGAGATACCAACATGACCAATACAGATGTGAAATGAATTGAATCGATTTGTTTTATATGACCGCTAAGGAAGCATTGAATGTTTGTTTTAAAGCAAACAGCCGCAGGACCAACGGCTAGACCCAACCTCTTGAAGGACTCTATACATGCAATGAGGATAAAGAGTGTCCAGCTTCGAGGGACAACCAGAGAATCAAGTTTTTAGCTTATTGTTGCCAACCGTTCTGTATGGTAATTTATAACGCATGTAATAAATATGTCACAGATGTATATGTAATGAAAATTGTTGAAAATTTAGAAAATAACCTTGGTGTGTAGTACCATATTATGAATATTAATATGTTTGATGACATTGCTGAAAAAAAATGGGGAATTTTAAATGGTGTGTAACACAGAGAATGAAGTAATGAATCAACTCAAATCAAATCAAACAACCGCTGCGTTCTTGCAGGGAATTTAATCTGGACATCGAGATTGACAGTCCGCGGTCTTATTCACTAAGTCACAAAAGTTCCTTTTGCAATCCACAAAATAGACAAGACATTTGTATCATATCCTAAAATCCTGAATATCATTACACTGGCAGCCAACAGTTCGACTGCACTTGACAATAAAAATCGCAGAAGTCAAGAAATTGATTAAGCTTAAAGAACAGAATTCAATACGAAAATACGATCACACTAGTTCCTCCAATATCATGATGTGTTGCATTTCTTTTATCATGACAATCGTTGAACCTTTGCTACTATCATTTCATCAAACAGTCACGTGGTTGGAGCCATTCAGAGAAAACAGCCAGAGCAGTTGTATGAAAATATTAGAAAACCCCTAATCATGCCAAGAAATGCTTGAGAATTAACATACAGTATCGGTAGGACAAATCGTTGGACGTTTGCCGATCATGAACGCCGTTATACGGATGCAGACTGACCTTCAGGACATTTTGCGCATTACCTTCCAAGAGGCATTAATTGAATCTACCATTGAGCGTTATATCTCACTGGCGACATAGTCAGAGTCTATATCATTCTTGGACATAATTCTTGGAGATATGTAATAATAATTGGGCCAAATTAATTTTCGCAAGATGGACCGGATGGTGTGGTGTGGTGTGGTGTGGTGTGTGTGTGAGGGCGGGAACGGACATGGGATCAAATGTGGTGAGATGATGCACCAGAAAGAGACGGAAGCGCCGGGGGAAGCGAAGAAAGGGGTGGGGTGGGGTGGGAGAGGGATGGTTGGTATGACCTAGATAAAGTTGTCGGCATTGCCCCTGTTCTCTCATGTTGTGGTACAGCCGGGAGGGGTACGCATGTTTGAGGGTTAATGAAAGCACACGGCGGCTAGCGTCCTGGTATTGGTTTACACACTTGGAGCGGGTCGTCTCGTTAACTCCACTACCCCCATATCACACACACACGTACACACGCACACACACACACACACGCACACACATAATTCTTTTTTTTTATGGGGGGGGGGAGGGGCGGGGTCATGTACTCCATTGGACCCAAATCATCCTTATTCTTCGATTCAAACGGTAAACTCTTCTCAAGATATAGAAGATTTGGCACCTCACTGCGAACTTCTCAGACCTTTGTCAGGTTTTATGTTTTTTGTGTTCTGTTTTTGTTTGCTTTGTTTTGTTTTGTTATTGCATATATATGTACATATATATATATATATATATATATATATATATATATATATATATATATATATATCGTCCAGCGGAAGGACGTAAAACCATCGGTAGCGGTCTCCGTGCGCCCAAGGTAAATGACTATATACATGTATATATATATATATATATATATATATATATATATATATATATATATATGTATATATATATACCATTGTTTACAATGTAACAGAAACGCGGGCACACCAACATTAATCATACACATAAACAGATATACGATGCACGACAGGGTAATGCACGAAAATAAGCGAAAAAAAGTAAACACACAATGTATGACAGATTGCTCGCTAGCCTGTGATAATTAAAATTTGTGTTAGTCTAGTTTTGTTTTCTTTTGTTTGTTTGTTTGTTTTTTGTTTTTTTGTTTCATTGCCGGATAACATACATGCCTTTTCTGGGGACGGGGTTGGGTTGGGTTGTGGTTATCACTATGTCTCCAAACATGGCTCCATGAAGACACTCACCTCAACCTATCTCACCCTCGCCATTCTGTCGGACATGGAATATCGCATTATGCCAGTTGATAAGAGTAATACTGAATAATAGATACGCGGGGGACAGGTTTAAGTATGTGTCCCCGGAGGCGAGAGAGTTATCACATGTCTGGTAATCTAGCAGGAGGCACATGAAAAGATGACTGATTTGATTTGGTCGTATAAGTATGTGAGTGCTTGCATGCTTGGTCTGTGTCTCCATCTGTTTGTGATGTTCGGTGATGTTCGTTTGGGTCACAGTGTGTGTGTATGTGTGTCTGTCTTTGTGTCTGTCTGTCTTTCTGTCTGTCGGTGTGTTTGTATATAATATGTTATTTCTACCGGGGAAGGATAGCTGAGTGCGACAGGCAATGATGCTGGTTTAAAAAGAAAAATAAAAAAAGGAAAAAAATATCTCGTGAGTGTTACGCATGGATAAGCTCCCATGAACTATGTCCAATTAAAAATTGTTATTGAAGCACATTTCTTTTCATCACCATGTGTTTTCTTTACGACATGCTCAGATTACATTCACATACACGCTTCATGTCTTAGGTAGAAAGTTTTGCATTAAACTGTTCGCTTACTCTTCTCTTCTTTTATTGACCTATACTATGTTCTCTACTGCGCACTAGTTTGCCAACAGTGTAAAACCTCCTTAAATTTCATGAAGAATATGCGACATGACCATTAAAGTAACCCCTGTACCTATGCAGTGTGATAACAAGTCCTTAACTCGTTGATCGATACCGTTCTGCATAAACGACTGAAAAATTCCGGTACCAGACCAAAGAAAGTAAGAGAAATGAAAATCAACAATGATATCTTCAACGACACAAAAACAGACTTTCCTACTTGTTTGTGTAAGTATTCAGTCAAACTGTTTCTGTAACTTCGACTTAAAAGTATGTTCATCGTAAAACTCTTTATGGCATGTAATTATGTGTATGTGACCTTCTTAAAGCAATGTTCGTTTTGTCTACAGCTATCAACATAAATAACTAAGATTGAAACGATTTTAACTTTGCGGTACATACAAGTTTTAGTCTTCGAATCAAAATTGGCTCGACAGAAGCAACTATCAGCAAGAAGAATTGAGGCACCCTAGTTCTCGCTGTTTTTTCTCCGTTCTAGTGGAATTCGACGGGTAAATCCGCTCTAGCAACACCCCTCTCGTAATGCGTGAGCGCAGCATTGTGGTCTAGACCCTGTTCTTCGGCCACAGGATCGGAGATTGAATATGCGTGGGCCATCAATATTCAGGTCCCGAAATAACACTTTCTCTTTCTGCGCTGGAGGCTAGAGGACGACTAGGAGATGGGAGAGGAATTATTACCCCTACTTGTCCCAGTCCATCCTCCTTAGAAAGACTCGCAACTTGAGGTTGAGTGCTATGGGGCTCGAGCGGAGGTAGGAACAAAATGGCGTTCTAACGAACCGTGTTCAGCCGAACAGGTTGGGCTGTCCGATCGCCTGCCCTCGTCTTTCGACGGCAAAAGACGGTACTGGATTGTGCACGGTACATCTGAACGGTCTTGCAATCGGAGCTCCTTTCTGAACACGAGTATGAACACGGAAAGTTGGTGTGAGCTTGCTGTTCTCGGCTGCCCTGTCCTGTCTCGTATGCCTGTCTCGCACGCCTATAAGAAAATATTGCACTTGAAATACGATTATGAATGCAGCTGCGCAGAAATGTTATTCTTAACGCAATTTGAGTAATGCATGCAATGATGAACATAAAGATTGTCTGACCGTCTCTTGCCGACATTTATGGACGAACCGAGCACTGGTGAGGAAGTTATAGCGAAGGTATCGGTTGGAATACTCAACGCAGCCGCATGGAAACCTCTTTTCTCGATGTCATAAGGAAATGGAGGCAAATGATCGTTGGCCTCTTTTTCCTTGAATACCACAAAACTATTTTAATTTTGAAGACACAAACTTTGCACTCTACATGCAGCTAAACAATCTAAGGATATAATAATATAAGTGTATACATATAGCAGGGCTCCACACTAACTTTTATTTTTGGTGGCCCAAAGGCAAACATCCGACCTTTTTTGGTGGCCCGATCAGGCCACCAAATTCTTCATTTCTGAAATTGTGGTGGCCCGACGTGCGTTTTTGGTGGCCCCGGGCCACAGGGCCACCATTAGTGTCGAGCCCTGCATATAGGTGTAAATAAATATATAGATACGTATATATAAACAATATATGCATAAAAGTGTGTGCATGTGTATATCTACACTTGTACATACATATACAACATGTATAAATATATTGTATATCAACACGTATCGCGTGTCATGAAGAAATTTTCATGAATAAAGGAAGCTCTTGAGACTGAAAGGCAATATATATATATGAAGTAAGAATGTGGAAATGCAGAAGTGCTTAAATAATATCAACTACACTTTTTTATGTTAACATTCTGGCATTAACATTTCATGTGTTGAAAATCTTTGTAGTCGCCGAGGACTCAATATGCCTGGATTGTTTGTTTCTCCTTTTCCCCCTCTTCTTTACTTTTTCTCTAGTCTCTGTAGAGGAACTTCAAAATGGTATGAAATCACTCAGCCAATGCCGCCGTCGTATTAGCGTCCAGCTGAAAGCCAGTTGGTTATACGATACGCCACATAATCCTAAGCCTCACCCACCCGTCTCCCTATCAGTGCCACGCTCCCTGCCGCCTCCTGCAAGATGAGTGGCACACGGATGGCTCTGTTTATGGAATGATCTGATTTACGACGAAAGAAATATGTATCATCGAGACAACGACCCTCGATCGTAATTAGGCATAGCCCTACCCTCACCCCCCCCCCCCCTTCCCCCAAGCACGAATGAGGAGAGGTTGGTCGTAAACGAGGAATCTTCGGTACAGATCGTTCACCGGATATCCAGCGGCATAGGACCATAAACGTCTCCGAACACGCGCTGAGATAAATCTCGGTACAACGTTTCCATCGAGATGAAGCAATATCCTACCGTAAATTCTCATATCATTACGATACCGCATAAATCTGAACATTATTCTTATGCAGGTTATGAACAAACAGGAGATAGGAGGACTAGGTACTTAACGGTTTAATTTCAAGGGCAGGGACCAATAAGACGCTTTCTAATGTGCTTATCTAAGCAAGCCATAATACAATCGCTGACTTTTAAGAAGAACTACTATAACCTTCATACTTTACATCCGCGAAGTAATGTCCAATCTTCATAAAGTAATGCGTTAGTGATTATGCAAAATACGCACGGAATAACACAGAGATAAACATGGTGTAAGAAACATACGAAATGTATTGGAAGTCGTCATTTTGCAGTCGATTTGCGCAAATATAAACACTGGCATAGAGAAATCTGGGTCCTGCGAGAATACCAATCAATATTCTTACGACACACTTCCTATGAACAGTGTCCTTAATGCGACGCCGTGGAACGGAAGGAAACATGAGAAATTCACCCTAGCGATCAATGCGAATCTTCATTCGACCCACATGGCGCCTCACATATCCCCGATTGTAAGCCGAGAAGCTACGATGGCCATGACCATAACTGGGTAATTCGCTTAGCAGATAAACACTCCTAATTCACAGCGGGTATGTCCCAGCCGGTATGAAGAGCTCGCGTAAATAAAAAAAAAGAAGGAAATCCATGTATCGGATTTACTAGGCTTCAATGACTTGAACAAGAGATCTGTAGCCATACAAATAAATTATATTTCGAAAAGGGATGCAGAGGATGAGTCAACTTGTTATTGCTCTGTGTAAGGAAAAATACAGTGTTGAATGGAATTTCTTTCATTTCTTACACTTAAACGTCGACTATAGTTTTGTGTTTCGTCATGCCACCACGAAGACACAAAAACATTCCAGGAACCTCATTCGGAAATGCAAGGTTCGCATATTATAAAGTCAATTGATTGTTCAGGAGCAAGAGGCAATTACTGGGGAGAGAGCAGCGGGCATCTTAAATTTTGCACATATTGTTAAGTCCTTACGAAATGACTCACAGAACTGCATTACAGCCCAATGATTCACAGCCACGAATTTAATGACAGACATCTTCTAGAATGATTTAGCGCTTCATACATCACTGGAGACAATGTCATCATAGACGATTGATACAATCTTCAATATGCGGAAACGGAAGCTGAAAGGGAAAAACACGAAGCAAGTAGACAGCTACAACTGTACATAATGTAAGGCCTACAGAGCGGCGGGTAAACGGACACGTCTAGAATATTCGGAAGAAACGATCAAGTAATGCACGTAAAGAGACTGCGTGACAATTCAGCAATAAGGAAAAGAATATCAAATTAAAAGGAACGATTAAAGAAGAGAATAGCAAGCATTGACAGTGCATACTTTAAGTGAAAGCTTCATTCGTAGAAGAGGGGAAGAAACAATTGTTTTGTAATATTATACACAAGGAAGCTGAATCTCGACTTGGACATTAGTCTGTGAATATTACAAAAACACAAATGCTTCTATTTGTGTAACTATTTCTAGATTAGATAAAAAAAAGAATATTAAAACATAAAATGGCAGGCCGGATTCTTTGAAAAAAGATTCCTTTATCATACATTCTCGACATGATCAGGCATACAATAATGGGGTATTATTCTCCGAAAATACACAAACAGAAGATTTTATAACCATCGTTTTTAGTTCGGAATTTTATCTGCATGAAGGCTGAAGTATTGGCACTTTCTTAAAAGAAACCACAGCTGCTGATTTTTTTTTCCTGGAAAAAAAAGGTCAAATCAATTATACATTTATAATGTATGCATACATGTTATTATGGAATATATAAATATGAATATGGAAATTATGAAATAAAATTATCAAGAAAAATGAGAAGTCCCTATTGAAACAAAGGGATGGGGATGGTGCAAAAGTCAGACTCTTTCTTTCCAAATTCAGAATGGTTGAGAAGCCTGTGTATGTATATGTGTATGTAGGTATGCATGCATGTGTGGTTTAGAAGGATAGTAGGAAGGAGAGGTAGATACAAGAGACAGATAAAACAGGCATATAGATAGTCACGGAACGAGAGGAAGAGTTTGGCGAGGGAGATACATTACGAGAAAGGATGTAGGAATTCGGTCGGGCATAATCGATACTGCCCCGTTTGTCAGCGCCAGCGTGACTGCACAGTGTGAATGGTGCTGCCTAGTTGGGACCGCAGTCACTGGTAGTAGTCACAGACATCGAAAGCGGGAGAAGAAGCGATGTGCACACGCAATGAGGAAGATGGTTATTTCACACTTTAAAGATAACTCGTTGGTTATATGTATTTCTAAATAACATATTTCTGTATAACATATTTCTATATAATGGTTAGAGTTAACTGCAAATGACACACCATATCAGCAGCTGTTTCACATGGCCTGTCAATCAAACATGCATCGCTTGATTCGCTCCCATGCCAGATTAAGCATCTACATGCACGCAACATTGCGAAAGTGAATAGAAGGTCAAGCTAGACTCCATTCGTCTTATGAAGACTAAACCTTTCAGAAGAACCACGTTCAGTCGATGTTGAGAAAAACTTAGTTGGGAAAACGTGGTCTGAGAAAAATGTACTGGAGGAACGTGGTTTAGAATGCGCACAAAAAAAAATAATAGATTGACATGTTTACAAATGAATCCTTTGGAAGTGTGACGATCCTTTAGGCAAGATACGATAGTGGAACTATTTACGAAAATCGTTACGGCGACCTGCTTCCTGAAAAGAACACATGGTTGTAAGGCAGATTTCAGCACACAGACTTGGTGTATCTACACATCAGAAGATTTACAGAGTGGTGATAGTTTTCTCGCGTTAGGAACCATCAACACGTCTGTTTGATTACGACTCGACACGTTTCCAGGCCGCACATCCGTAACGCTGTCACGTTGCTATTTCATTTCTCTAGTTTGACATCGCTCTGTAAACACTCGGGAAGGCGCTTCAAGATTCTTGCCACTTTCCTGAACCAATACTGACAAAATTCTTTAAGGACTCTACCGGCACACAACATGATGTGATAAGACAAGGCAGCGCTCCTTCCACGTGTCCTTATGCTTGCTGCGTCACTCTCAATATTTTCTGAAGAGTACATCGTGGCTTTCGTGGGCGTCAATGAGAATTCGGAAGTGACAAGAATGAGATGAGAGTGGGCGGTACATGGTGCTGGAGGGGGAGGGGGTAGGGGAGCGTCGGAAATACGTCCGTCGTATATTCTTGAGGACATTCAAATCGTTACCTTTAATGAGAATAGAACAGAAGGAGGGGGAGATGCATGGTGGATTTTCAACTCTGCGGGACTTTTTCCTCTTATACCTAACCACATGAACGAGTTTTTCTGTGGAAAAGGAATTCGTCAGTCCATATGTCAGTAAGTAATCATGTAGGAGCCTACGTGATACGAAGACCTGATTATAACACAAGACTAAATAGATGCGACATGACGCAATATTACTCAACCATCACTACTTGACTCATGTTTGAACTCTAGCACACTGAATGCAAATGGTATGTGCTCCAATATGCCCAGGCCTTCAGTCGCTTAGAAAGAAACGACGTATCGAAAGCAAAACAGATAAATATTCTACAACATGGCATGACGATTCGGGGGCGAGAAGGGGAAAACACTCACACCAGTAACCGTGATCCCACCCCTGACCCACCTTAGCACCGATACATGCCTGTTCCCTGCCTGCTCCGTTTGGTGGTCGACATCTATCACACCGACTAATCCGGTCGCGCACAATCAGCGGGAGCATCCGTCCTCCGCGCCACACATAGGAGGGAGGCATGATGATTTTCAATCCATCCCATCAGTCAACCCTGTAACGCGAGACCTAACAGCATCGGAAACGTCGTGCATGGAGCTAAGTGATGCCTTGCCTGACTTCCGAGGAAAAGAGGACATGGATATAAAGGAGAGGGACTAGGCGACCTCTGTCCATCTCTAACATTGCCACACAATATGATGCATGGAAGATGACAAGGAACATTATTGAGCGTTACAGCAGTGTCGTTCCCCATCATTCCACACACCATTCCTGCTTTACCCTATATCTCTGGTTGGATCTCAGTTCAGCTGTCTTAAGCAAATGCCATTATCATATCGCCCTCCAACTTTCCCCTCACCGAAGACTGTGAATGTTCTCTATCCTTTCAAAAAACTTTAGTGCATATTCAGTATCTGAAGTGAAGTTGTTAACCTGCATATGGTCTAATACTTCGCCAGCAACAACCTTTAATTTCCAGTCTGTATGACAAACAGTGCTGCTCTAGTAATTACCAAAATTTACACTTTTCACATTCTTATGAGTCTTTTTTTTTTGACCAGGGAGGATCCTTCAGTTTGCTGATGGTGTAGGCTGTTTAAGACTGACCACCCTCAGTGTTGTTGTTGTTGTTGCTTTTAGTGAGTAGCAAATGAATCTCAAACTCTCTTAATCTTGAATTCAATACTTTACTATCTGCAGTAGATCGTAAACTGTTCGTTTCTAAACACCGCATGCGAGCTAAATTGAGAACGTGTTTCCTAAATATCTACTGAGTTTGAAACAGCGTGTATAATGTAGCCTATGTGGGTAATCTATTGCCATTCCCATGGGCATTTCATTTACCAACCCCATTTTTTTATTAATTCCAATCATTTACCACCTCTCTGCGATCGCTCATCAAATAAGACAAAAAATTAACGCCCCCCCCTCCTAGAGCACGTTTTTAACATCCAACCTGTTGTTTACTAGACATTTTGCATTCAATGCATCCATACTCAATAGAGCAGCATGAAAGAAAGATCATTCAGCAACATTTCATCTCGATATATGGCAATGGAGAAGGGGAAATAAGTAAACATGAGATCAATTTTTTTGTTATTATTGCTTGTGCTGGCGCTTGTGTCATCGGTTTATTGCGATCCCTCAGACACACACACACACACATACACTCTTGGGCATACGGATACACAGACTCACAAGCACACACACACACACACACACACACACACACACACACGGACAATGGCATCCCCAAAGAAGCCAATAATATTTGCTCAGCGTCCGAAGGAGAAAGTGTAACGAACCGCCATGATTCTTACGACTTAACCCATTAACAGTCAAACGTCCCCTTTACCGCTCCGTTTTCCAGACACAATTACTCAATCGCTTAACTTTTGACAACGAGCAAACATCAGTGAGGTGGCATAACATACGGGGCGTCAGGCCGACCCTTAATGCGATTTGGAACTCCCGTCGATGTGTGTCATCGTTTATTGGTTAAATAATAAATTAGAGCCAATCATATTATAAAGCCTGCCTCTGCCGCATTCTAGATGCCCCTTATCCCCCTTCTCTTTAATTTTGTCTTCGGCTCCATTTTGGGTTGCACAAAACCAGGTCGAATCGATGTACCTTAAAGGGTGAGACGAAGCCACAGTTTTATACTTAAATGTACTTACACATGATTTTTTATCATAAGATCCAATAATATTGTCAAGCCAATAGTCAGAATCAACCTTACACGGAATGTACTGTAAAGTCATGAACGCACTGAATGACGTTTGAAAACAAAGCCTTTACCAGTCAGGTGGTTCTTGAAGCTTATAGGTAAAATAAAAAATAGTTTTACACATTTGAATAATCGACATACACTATACCCTAATTATGGCTGTCAAGCCTGTGTATAACGTATGGCAAGATGAATTAAAGGAAGCGTTTTGGTCGACTCCATTAGAAATGCCATAAGTGTTTACTCACTAGAGCGTAATATATTTTCTTAAATTCGAAAATGAAAAGCGGTTGTGCACTGAAATGACGAAACAAATTTAAATTTTAAAGATAAAACAGGGAAATTGCACAATAACAATGCTACAACAAAGCTAGATGATTATATCTTTAAAGCCATAACTGGCTAACCAAGAGACAGAGATTCCTTAATTGGTAAAAAGCAAAATAGGCATCTTAAGACCAGCCACTAAAAAAAAAAAAAAAAAAAAAATCCGTTTCAGTTGCAGTTTGATTTTATTTCTGCATTTTCCATAAAAATCATACATGGATCAGCGGTGCGTGTATTTTAACGTAAAGTCGATGCACAGAAAAATGATCACAATTTCTTATAAATTGGCATAGTTCTAGATTCTCATGAAATTCCTTCTTAATCTATTCCCTTGTCTGATCTCATTTCTTTTTTTCTACTTACAGAAGGAAAAAAAAGTTTTTAATAATCGGCGCAATTAATTCCGATTTTGCTGAATCACTTGAAGTTTGAACGTCCCAAAATGAATTATATACCGCACAAACCTAATTTTGCTCAAAAGCGTATTGATTTATGTGCGCTTATCTAACCCCGCTTTCTGCATAGAAATTATAATTGAATACGTATAATATCGAGTAGTGATTGGTTGTCATACTAGCACAAATGTTGTAGTTTGTACTAATCCAGTAAAGTGATTGATTTATCTTTGAATTTCTTTTTCCTATGAATAAAAAAAAAATAAAAATAAAATTACGCCTTGGGAATTTATCGTAATTTCTGTCATCAATGTTGATTTGTGAGATGCCTAGTCATCATTATTGACAGTGTGTGGGTGTGTGTATGTGTCTCTCTGTCTGCCTGTCCCTGTGTATGTCTCTGTGTGTGAGTGTGTGCGTGTGTTTGCATGTGATTTTGGTCATATTTCCAGATGTGCGCTGGATACAGGCACATCGCAGGTATCTCTCCATAGGCATACGAAGTGCAAGTATATCGGTACAGTCTATTTATACCAGTATATTAAAGTGATACCACCTCCCTGGATTAACATTGTCCAATTTACATCTACGCGTACCTTACACCATCCACCACCCTCCAAATACCCAATCGGTATATACATCACATTGTGTCCCTAATCAATCGCTTAACTGTCACGCGTTATCAAATTGCGCACTCCGATCTCTTCTGAGAAAAGAGCACTGTGTTAATTAGAGCCGGGTCCTGCTGGTCTAAATTGACACCTCGATCGGTCAAATTAATTACACGCGACGGACACGTTTCTTACCCTTCCGCTGGGAGGCCGGCAATAAATCTGCGCCGGCTTGTTGTCACGCTCAGGAGGCTACGCCACACATACCATCAGTCTGATCGCAAAATCACAGACTTTGAATTCTTTCCTCCTTATACAGAGGACGTTGTATGAAGGAGCGATACAGAATGTGCTTTTCCAGTTGCAAACTTTGTTTAAAAATGGAATTTGTAAAGTAGCAATCCTATCGGAGGTACGCAGACAATTTACAGACTATGTCATACATACATTGCACTAAAGTCATGGATGGGCTTTGACAATCCACGCCAAGCATTTTTTTACAGGGCAGAGATGCGTACAGCATTGTTGATCTCTATCATGCGGCTTGCCAGATATCACTTTGAACTCCAAAATGATATGAGTATTGCGTATGAAGAGCAGAATCATAAACTCTTTATCTGATACTCCGCAGAGCAATGGCGTGTTGATTCTCAGTCGACAGGTAACTACATAAGCTAACATTTTTTTCTTTTAATACCATGTAAATAACATTATAGCTTTAAAGTATCTATGGCTTGTGTACTTGTATCACTCTTTCATCCATAACACGAGAAGCTTTTGAAATTGAGAAGTTTTCATATTCATTCATGTTCATCACGTATATCATTTTCACAAGAATCCGATTGAGTTCTAACTATGCTGAAATGTTGTGTATGAAAATTTCATAAATATTGCGCATAATATTTAACTTGTCTTTTTGACATCGTTAGAACTCCATCGCTGCAACTCGTTGTAAAACGTGATTTTGTTGCAACGATTCCCATTTCTGAAATGGAAATCGATGATCCACTTCTGTTATAGCCGCAGCAACGCCGATAGCAAGACGACATGCGAACTTACTGGCTTTTATCAATGATGCATTCGAGAATGCAGCAGGCTTCACGGCCTGGTTGCAGTGATCGTTTTAGCACACGACATCGGCCGGGCTAATGTCAACCTGCAGACTGCTCCGGCGCTGGCTACCCCTTCTACTTATCCAATAAAAGATATCGCAGGTTCACGTCCGATGCGCTTATTAATCCTTGTCAGCGCCATACAATAGCCTCCCTTCTCGCGGGTAATTGGGGCCTAGCCTTGAAGTAATAATGTTGTTACTCGGCGTGTGTTACTTTCTAATGAATCTCGGAAGTCCAACCACGGGTGAGCGGGCGAGCGAGCCGGCCATGGCATATACAAGTTTAACGATCAAGTCTGATTCCTTGCAGCGAGTTAGCCTTCCGCGAAACGAATGCTAACCCGGAATGCCTCACCCCCCCCCCCCCCCCCCCCCCACCTCCTTCCTTCTTTCCTTCCTGCCTGAGCAGATTTGTAACACGAGTAAGTGTCACACCTCAAGCTCAATATCATCTCCTCCCAGCTTGGGATGTTTGTTTACCAACCTATGAAAAGTTATTTATCGAAATCTTGTCTCTCTCAAGAATTTTAGTGATATACAAAGACCGTACCTCCTTGCTTGTGTTTCTTCTTTAAGATTTATATTGCAAGAGCCAGAATGTTATCACGCGTATGACGTCATTTTAGAGACTAGAAGCTAGAAAAATTAGATCTGCATTTATTCTATTTTTTTAAAGTAATAAACAAGTTAGTTAGGATCAACATCAAGAAAGGCGTGACTTTGGTCATACGTCAGTATAACTTCCCGCAGTCTGCCAAAGCGCCTTAAGGTGGTAAAATGGGCTAGAAATAGAAAGTGATAAAATTCAAATGCAAGAATTACGGTTAAAAGACACAGCAGACTAATTTAGAGAACTATGCTGGCTGCATTCTGTATTGTGATGACGAGGTGTGTAGAAATACTCAGGAATGAAAGAAAAAAGTCTGCAATATTATGCTGACGCCATCCAGATATCTATAATACATAATTTCCGAATAATGTATTCTGACAGTAATGTTGCCGATGGGAAACTTGGTATGGTAAATGAGAGTTTGATTTTAAAAAAAAATATTTAGAGACACAAGAAGAAAAAGACTATTGCGCTATTATGCGGTTGTTTTCTTTTTCAAACTGGAACAGAGGTTATTATTGAGTGTTCGTCAACCGTTCATTATCTCCTTACCGAACGTATAGCATTATAATTTCTCATGCAATGCTACCATGCTAAAACTTTGTGACTTTATCTACTAAACATATGTTGTTAAAATTCTGATGTTCATAAAAACCACACGAGATCGTCAAACTATTTCCATTGATGGAGCAATTCGACTGATAAATTCAAATATTCATTACGTCATATTGGTCCTGTCATCTGAAAATTCGTAGAATGAAGTAAATTTGATACACAATTTATTTCTAATGTAATATTTACTCTAAAAAATGAAAAATGTTCATTAATATCAAGTACTAATGAATTTGTTTTGTCTTTCTTAAATGAATATATAGGTCTTTTATTCTTATTTCTACTCATGTAATTTTTCCTTTTCATCAGAAATGATTTGGTTCTAATCATTTTTTTTTTTTGGAATCGTTAATGATTACTACATTTTGGACTGTGCAACATAAGCCTTTTTGGCTTTCTATACGCAAACAGCATTTCTGATCATTTACATACACATACCAAAATGGTATTGAAATTATGTTCTCTTTGTACCTTTATCTCGCTTTGTTTCGTCAATGTTTCACTGTTTTATATCTCTTCTGTCGTAAATGTTCATAATGTACGTGTAACTTATATGTATATGATTAATTAAAAATAAAGATTGAATTGAACTGAATTGAATTGATAACCATTTTAAACGATGCCTTTAACTGTCACGTGATAAGACGAGACAAACATAAGGTTTCCGTTTCAAGCTCCGCCTCATTTCTTTTCGTGGCGCCGTGTCGCCCAACAATGCTTTGCAAATGAGAGCTATCAACTTCAAGGACTTGGCGCACAGAGGGACGATTGTCTGATGCAAATGACGATAAATAATGGCAGCCATGATGAGAATATGAATTATTGGTACTCAATTTCATCCGATGAAGTTATGCGAATCAGAGTTCACTTAATTATTAGTTTTATCACCATGCTTGATCACAGCGTCAATTTGCATGCTATTTCATACAGTATTTCTCTTCTTTTTTTGCGAGAAAAATTAATAAAACGAAAACCAAACAAACAATCAAATGACAATAAAGATACAAATATTTGTATTAAGGGTATTCAGAATAAGATAATTCTTGTGTCTGAATTTCAGATTGCAGGTAATCTACTACGCAGACTCAATAAACAAAACACAACTATTGCCTAAGTACAACTCTCGTGCATAAACATTGGCAAATTATTAATAAATGGACTATCCCTGGACCTGAAAATGCATAAGGGTAGATCTACTGCTGAACCTGATGTAAACACGAAAAATAGCAAGGAATAGGCAGCCCTTATTTGCCATAATTGCCATAATTCATTTCATCATCTTCATTATTATAATGTCCGCCATGTCTGGGAAATGGATTTTGGGCATATTGGCATTATCGAATGATTCCATTTAGACATGTATATGAACTGCTGTACACCGATTTAAAGCGTCGGCGAGAATATCCACGCATTCTTGGTCAGGATAACAGGATGAGAATGATAATATGACATGATGCTCTCTCAGTCAAAATCTGAAAAGTAAGGGATTAAGGGATTGGGGCGCGAAGCTGAGTAATGGGAATGAAAATAGTGTTTATGCATGCGACGCGATAACAATAGGACAAGTCTGAATATTGGCGGGGAAAAAAAGGCTTACAGATCTAATTTTAGCTGTGAGATTAAGTTGCACTATCTGTCATACTGAAAATGATATTGTGGCTTGCAGCAGACAACGTCATTCCCCGTGATGAAACCCACCCACCTTTTCCGTCACCAAGGCAGCGCTAAACCAAGGAAGATATTTTACAATACGGCAAAGGTCATGCACATGCTGCGATATACCAAAACCCATTCCCAGGCGTCCCAGGCGTAGGCAGTGTAGTTTGGGGCCAATGATCCGGCATTTTATGCGAGACCAACTCAATGCATCTTGGTCTTGGTTACTGTATGCTGGAATACTCCATTACATTCATTACTTGTTGTTTTTCTTGTTTATTCAGACACGACACGTGGATTTTACTTGCAAGCACACACACAGGGACGCGTTCACTGATCATGCCGACATTTACTATTTAGTATAGATTTATCATCAGCGATTGAAGCCCCATTCTCTCTTTCTCTCTGAAATTCCTATACATTTCTTTTTTATTTAAAAAAAAAAGCATATGCGAAAGAAGGGAAAGCTATAAGCACTCAGAGTATAGCGTCAATCCCAATCCGTGTAGAAGTGAAGCCAGAACAACTTTCGTGTACCCCATTTCCATGCAGCCCGTAAAAAGCCGAAAGCAGATTGGAGCCTGCGCGGGGTCTCGTGACGTCACGAATGATTGAGCAGAGCCTGTGAGGCCGTCTGCTCCGATCGCTAAGCGATATTTGTTTGGTTTCGCACATGATGAGAAATTATGTGGGGCTAAGAATAGCTCGAGTTCTCCGAATACACCGAGAAATATCAGTTTCCACGCTAACCTCAGCCAATATACACTGCAAAATATCAAAACCATCGATGGACTCAAACTTAAGATGTGCGCTGGAGTTAAAAACATTGGGGAAATATTGCTGTTCTTCCAAGGTACGGAAAAGAGAAGTGGATGGAATTGAAATTCCTCCGTTGATAAACTCGAGGCAATGTACAATGAAAAAAAGAGAGAGAAATTATATTTTCATACGCTCCATGTCAGTGCATTTTGTATAATTATGTATCAACACCTTTGACCTCCATTAGGATTTTTTTTCACCATTGACTAGAATATGGCTAGAAAAAGTAGGCCCTAACTAAATTTGACAGCAGTACTGTATTAGTGATTTATCGATGGGATTTTGGCAGTCTTGGTGGTGGTTAGACTCTTCATGTAAGTAACGCTAATCCTTTCTGATTTAAAAACAAAATGAAGCTTTTCGTGATAGCAAAGAGACGAATATTACCTTTGCACGAGCTTTGCATAAATTCTTACCCTCATCCCACCAGTAAGTATAAACACACACACACACACACATACACAAGAACACCTACAAAAATGAATCGAAAATGTCAAAAAGTTTATCTGGTTATCTAATATCAAGGTAAAAGGGAAAAAATAGATACAACTATATTGTATGAAGACATAAAATGAAATGTATGTGCAAGATTTCTTTATGTCATCACATTCTGGTTGTGTATAGACACCAATGACAAGTCTCACTTTCTTTAGATCGCAAGTTATAAAACAAATAGAGCGTTGCGACTGTAAAGAGCCGGCCTGTTTCTTTTTTTTTTTGTCGTTATGACAGAATATCCATATCTATACCGGTAGTCTGTGTAACTGTAAACTGTGAGAATGTGTATTAATGTAAGTCAGTGTGTTTTTGTGTGTTTCAGTGTGTCTGTTCGTCTTAAGAACGAGTACGTTCATTAGTCTACTTCTGCTATTTGCGGAACAAGTTTTTCCCGCCCTCGCGGTTCTGCTCATTGCGATACGAGTGCTTCCCACTCGTCTCATTTTACCTTGTTGAGAAGCTCCCTTATCAATAAATTCCTCTCCAAGCACATACTGTCATGAAACAAGAACTCTCTAAAGCATCGTCTTCTTGGCTAAAACAGTCTGAAGCTTTTGTTATGCTGTTGTTTTTCTATGAAGGAGGATAAAACTTGGATACATATATCTCTCTCTCCCTCCCTCTCATTCTTCATGTTTCCCTTTGAATTTCTTTTTTGTATACCTAAACATCCATTCATATTCATATTAAGTTATGGAAAACTACACATACAATTAAGAAGACATGTAAAACTGGACATAACATGCTCAAAATATAAATTACACATTTGTAAATGTAACCATATGCCTATATAATTATGATGTGGAATAAAAAACAAAAACTAAATCATCTTGTTTCATACTGCAAAATCAATCAAGCTTGATAATTCAATTTCTACTTCAGGCTGAACGATAACCAAAATTTAAATGACACTGTTGTATATTTACAAAAAAATAAAGTCAATACTTTTCATTTGTTCTCCTTTTTTTATCCAAACTGATCATTCTAGAACATGCATGGCACACCAAAGAATAAGGTTAAAATTGGTTAGAGGGATTATTCTGTGGCGTTTGTATGCGGCCGATTAGTTTGACAATATTTGTTATGTTATGAAATGTCATAAAGCTGGACTGTACGATGATAAGCGCCGATACAGAGAAATGGTTTATGAGGTCAGTGTTATTACGAGACATGTGTCATTAACATCACAGGGCAGAGAAATAAAATAAGAGCAGAGAAGACACGCCATATGGTTAATCTTTCCCCCTAGCAAATTGTCTCGGACCGAACAGTATAGTTTTTCACTATGTGTGTATGTACATCATAGGTCAATTCAGTTCAGTTCAGTTTATTTTTCGTTTTTCTTCCATAGAACATAATATAAGAAAATTACAAACGATCTTGAGTATATTTGGTTGACTGCAAGATGAAAATAAGAGGTAAATAACAAATCAAAGTATAGAGTTTCAAACCAAACCTATTGGATTCAAAGATGTTGTGAGAAAACAAAATCGAGGGATTCATTAAAAAGCAATGCTTTTATATTCTGACCGTCTGTCTGTCCATCTGTTTGTAGATATGTATGTATTTTGGAACAAGGACATCTATAAGAATGAAAGAACACCGTCATTGAAATACCATGCTGTCCATGCATACTTTCGTTCATCTCTTTGTTGTGCGTTATCCTATCAATACTCACCTGTTTTTATAATTGCACAATGTGCCAAAAATAATCAAAGCATGGCAGGTCATAACTGTGTATAAATCTCAGCATCGAAAGAGAATATAATTAGATTTTTTTTTTTGCACCACTAAATTTTTTAACAAACAGTAGCTTCGATCATAAGCAGAATACCCTGTCAAATTGGAATATCCCTCAGCGTTCTAATCCTGCAGCTACCAGTACTGTGGCAGTGAACAAAAAACACACTGTTTTATATTTCTGGCATACACAAAAATGCAGGGTCCAATCACCTAGAGCAAAACAAACCGATGATTTATTTTTCAGTTTATATTCCAACATTTTGACGTAGTACTCATCAGTGCAGATTTGACACAGTTTATCGCATGCCACTCAGATTTTATGAGAACATTACATCAAAATAGCATCTTAAGAGAGGATGCTATTCTTGTAGGCCTATAAATGGTACACTATACTGGGAGGAACTTTAACTCTAAGAAAAATATCTTGTGTAGTAGGGTTGCAAAGCATACTGCTTTGTTATAGTATTACAGCAACTACCCTGACGATGGTTTGTTTTCAAAGTTTTGAGTCATAAACAATATCATGGTGATATTCAATCGTCCGCGATATAAAGCTAACAACAATGACAGCAACAAAGCAGCAACAGATTGTGAAAACAGGAATGTGTTTTAGAGTTGAGGGGGCAACACAAGTGTATCGGCATCACAAAAGAAAACATTTGTCAGACACACACACACACACACACACACACACACACACACAAATTATGCAACATCCAGTCATGTCTTTTTCACGCCACGAAATCATTTCTGTATTTTATTTCAATTCTATCATCTGACCATTCATCATGATTTCTTTACAGCATATCCCCCACCTTAACGCATGCAGCTTTGTTTTTCTTCTTTTTTTTAAATCCTGCAACCGCAACCTAAACTACATTCATCCAACCTATATCTATGGACGCTGCTATGTGTGATAAGTTTATTCTTTCTTTTTACCCCCTTCCAAGTGTAATGTTTGACTGGTCATAGTAAACCAAAACATTCCCCTCGCGTATCGAATGTTTTGGAAAAGTGCAATCTTATTTTTAGCCCAGCCAATCAAGACACGAATCTTTTCTTCCCGGGCCACGCCGCTCTATCCGAATCAAGGTGAAGGCATAGAGATTGAACAATACAAATTAGAAACCCTACACGCTCTCTGAATAAGCTACAACGGATGGGGTAGTGGGTTGGATACGACTAGTCTTTTCTTGCAGACCTGTACGTCATGATGATAAACAAATGGGGGGGGGGGGAGTAATTCGGCAAAGTCTGTTTGCACGCTATTGGTTTAAGAGATGATATTTCTTCAGCAAAGTCATCTGTGGAATAACCCAATATAAGAGAAAAGAAAATATATTTGATACAAAGGTTACGGAGATGAGAGTCTTTTTTTTTGGGTGGGGGGGGGGGGTGGGGGAGGTTTATGACGATATCTCTCTTTAGATCATTATGCAAAATTACCTGCTATATCTCATCCGCAGCAAAAGACCTGAATGGGAAATAGCAAAGCAATGCGTGTATCTAAAAAGGAGAAAAATTGACTAAATAAGGTAAGCCGAGCAGTAACATAGAGTATTGTATTCGTTTAAAAAAGTATCTACTCTATACTGTAAAAAAGATGAATAAACAGTGACGTAACAATATCATGAATTGTCTTCTATAAATGGTGGTAAGAGAATATCGACTTGAACAACAGCCCACGTAAATTATATGAGGCGCTCTGACTGGTGAGTCTGGTAAACATGCATCCCAAGAAAATAAGGACGGCTTGGGGTCTTTTTTTCTATCCTTTGTCTGGAAATAGCTCAAAGAATCCAGGGAACCGACATTCCGTCAGTCTCCGGGACCCGTGTCTGACGAGAGCTTCTCGACCCGTCACCATCTCGGCCGCTACTGTCGAGCCGCCGAAAATAACGCGTCGGACTATAATCCAATCTAAGGGGGTATTTTTGTCCCGATGAGGCTCAAATGTTTACCCATGAGGTAGAGAGGGGAAAAAAGAGAGATTGAGAAGGAAAGAAAGTGAGTATTGACCCAGTAACCCACCAATCACGATTCAAGCATCTTATCGTCACGCCAAGACGACGACATTAAGAAACCACAGAGAATAATGTCATGACGGAACATCCAGAGGAATGAAGTATCATTGTTAATAATAAGTATGAAAGAGAGGATGTCAAGATGAGAGAAAACCAGAAGAGAGAGGTCTTAAAATGTGCTTTCCATTGAGCGGGAAGAGTTGTACCTGTACGAGGGCTAAATCTAGCATTACATTATAATAGTATACTTTTTGTCATATCATTCCTTTTAAAAACATCGCCCTATTAACCCTGCATGCGTAGCTTATTCAATGTGCAAGCGGGATGATCTTCTGTCGGGCCCTATCTTCATCATTAAGTGATTTTATCCAGCATTGTCAAGTACTTTACTTAATACACCTTGTCAAATGAAGAAACATAGTTGTAGATAATACATCCTGTCCACATATGCAAACCCATGCAGAATAGGATTCGAACCTACAACTCTGAGCCTCATCCCCTAAACCACACTGCTTTCACTCAGGAAATGAATACTGCTAGCGTGCTGATAATGTGGTGACAACTGTAGGGCAAAGCGTATCATAATTAATAATCCCATTCACACATTGCTGCAGTTGGCGATTACCAATACTGATGTCAGAACCAAAGATATCTCCATCACTGTGCATTCGCATATCAAGTTGAAACACATTAAGTTCTCAAGAGTGTTCTTAATTTCCAAAGTTGTTGCTTTTTCTTAAAGCAGAGGTTTGTATCTTTGGCAGAAAACTGTATAAAGTCTGTTACAAGTGATTGGACTTACCTCCCTATACTGCTGATGTCTATAATGAGGGGTAATAAAAAATGTGACATTCATAGCAATTAGAAACTGTTTATGAAAAAAAAAAAATATCACCAAATTAAGTGGGAAAATATCGCTTACCGACACCGACTGTGAATTGTGTTTTATACTTTCGTTTCCAACTAAGCCCTGTGAAATTATGGCATTGACATTTGACTCGAATGCCATCCTATATGATGCAGCGCCGACTTGTAATGTAAGTGTTCCCTCATCAATAAGACATGTCAGTATTATATCCACAATAATGATAAAAAATTCCACATTCTCCTGTATTCATTATAAGCAGTCTACTCATCTACGCAAATTCTCATCAAGTTGTGCTACATCATTCCAGTATTGATATAAAACAACAATGATAACTTAGAAAAGGAAGGGGTCATGATTTTCATAATATCCTATTATCTATCCTGCCCTGAGCCTAAAGCTCGTTATAAGGCCTAATTCTTGATTCCGTGTCTATAAGTTATTACATCTTTGTGCCTATCAGTTTTTGCAAACATTGCAGGCATCGATTTTTATTCTGGTTGTGACTCGAATACAGACAAATATAATACCACATGATGGGAAGCCATGTATCCAAGAAGACACATTTATCTCTATAGGAGAAAACGCAACGACAACACAGAAGTCTTTGAGAAAACATCTGCGGGGAGTGATCAATCTTTGAGAATCCCCCGGCGGGATTTTCCGCCATAGAGTGGATGTTTGAGATACATGATTTTGTCAAACGGTCCATAAATTACAGCATGGTAGAAAAAATAAACGCGAGGAAGAGGAGGAGAAGTCTGGGCATGTCGGCATGTCAGTGGCGCGCGATGGATTTTTCGTCCCAAACGTCTCATCTTTCACCTACGAAAAATGATAAGATCTGGGTTACATCAGCTCGAGTGACAGTTGACTCACGGGGAATTGCTTTTCCTACGCTCACCAAAAACTGAGTCCCAATGGTACTTGCACTTTCTCACTTATGATGAGCACAGCGCAATTCAACTTTTATCACATTTACCGGCAGAATAGAAGTGCCAATACAAAATTGATATATCTACACACAATCATCACAAGTAAGGAATGCAGATCAATATTCCTCAAATCCCTTTATTCACTTTTAGTATAAATAAACATTTCTGATGAAAAACATGAAGGACCATACTTAAAAACCGACTTGCGAGTGACCATTCTTTCCAACAAGTTCCGTTTCTCATCTATCTTATCATACAAATTGTATCATTAGCGCTATTTCTTTTTGTAATTTCACCAAGAACATTAATCTTATGTCTATATACATTATTTTACTTGTATTTGGTTCTTTTGAACCAAAAGTGAGATTTGGCGCGATTGCATTCAAACGAAAAGTAACATGCGGGTGACATCGTTTCCCTCTATTTTTCCTGATTATTTAAACACTCTTGTGCATTTGATTTTGATGCTTCCGTTTTAGGTACATAAAAGTTGTTTTACTTGTTATTTTAGTTTTTGTGCCTATTCAGGGTTCCACTCGTGCTCTCAAGTCGCAACGTGTCACATTAGCAGTAGTAACGAATTTTCCAGTGGTCGTCAGTTTTCTAATTTGACTTTTCCCCTTTTCTAAACTTCATTGTCTTCTTCATCATCTCTTCCCTTCGCTTCTTCTTCTTCTTCTTCTTCTTCTTCTCCTCCTCCTTCTTCTTATCTTCATAATTTTACTCGCTCTTCGTTTTATCCTCCTCCCTGTAAGATGGTCATAAAATCATGTGCTGACTGACATCTTTCACTTGTATATTTATCTAACTGTCAGATTCCCCCGTCAGCCCAAATCCTACCTTCATCCGAAAGTCTGATACCGCTTCATACCTCCAATCCAACTAATTACCAGGGTCTTGAGCGAAAATTCCGAGGCGTACCATAACAGAGCTTCGCATTTAATCTACCTCGTCACCACGTGACAATATTCCGCATGGGGGTTCGAGGGGGCAACCTACACGCCGGGCACAGTAATATACACAAACCTATACTGTTTGTAGTGTGCTCTACAAGATGTAATGCATGAAATTCATAACATTCAGCAGCCAGTCGTTCAAGCTAAGATTACATTAATTTAAGGTGTTATTTCGTAAAAGTTTGATTTAAGCACAGACAGACGCCTGTACATTAAATGAACGTGGGTGTAAAAAAAAAGCAAAAGCAAAACATAATGATAAAGCAAACGAAGGAAAATGTATTTTGATTTCTCCTAGTTTATTTTTTCTTTGCCCTGAATAGGATAAAGAATTGTAAGAGTGATCAATATCGCCACTGAACTAAAATGCGATGAAATTTTGACACACGTGTTGGGTTTCTGATGTTCTCGTAAAAACGTAAAAACCTCTTTATTTGATTACTTAGTATTCTCATTGATTAGTTATGCATGCTGTTTCTAGGAATCTGATGTGCACTTCAGAATTAATGCAAGTGTCACGACACCGAATAGTATGAACTAAAAATGAAGAGTGAGTTTAGGAGGCAAGATCAAAGGTGACAGGAAAATTGGTTTACTCTGTATGTCGTTACACTCACGGGCCATATTTCTTCTGGACAATCAAAGTTGACTGTCATACGTATCAGGACTGCGCAAACAACTAGCATGAGGGCCGGAGCGGTCATTTAGCCAGCGTTTGAACCGCATCACACAACGCTCGTCTTGCATACATCCCTCTGCGTGAATTTGAGTACGTGTATACGGGTGACACACACTACTTCACGGCGCCATTTTGAAGCGCCACACAGCTTCTCGCTGCTGGATGTATAAAATGCGTGTTGTGTGTGTGTGTCCGTCTATCCGTCTGACGTGTCAGTGTGGTCTATGCAGGTTATGTGGGAGTATGGTGAGTTTCTGTCTTTCTGTCATCTTTCTCGTGCTTTTCTCTCTCTCTATTTCTCTCTTCCCCTATCTATCTATCTATCTATCTATCTATCTATCTATATCTCTCTTTTTCTTTCTGTCGTTTATAGCTATGTCGAGTACTATACAATCATATACCTCGACGTTATTCTATGAGCTGTTTGCGCTTCCACTTTCTTATTCCGTCTTTGCTTTCATCACAATTATTTCCCTCGCAATAGTTCTCACTTAATACTTTCATAGGGTCTTTGCGGCATTTCATGTCAAGGTATAGACCTTTTGCTCAGAGGGGCTCTTAGCAATTGTTTGTGCACGAGTGAACTCCCGCCTGTCCAAATTGATGGTACTATTGACTCTAATTCACCTTGTTTGCTAATCGTGTCGGCACAGTTTTTCTCTCTGTTTCAGAGCCAACTATCAGAGATCGTTCACTATGCACGCACAGAAGTACATCCGTGTTGACCCCGTGCACTGAGAATTTCTTTCACGTTCTTAAGACAGGCCTACAACTAACAAAAAAAAAAAAATCATAAATCTCATCAAAACCGTCACAATGATTATGCTGTTTACATTTGTGACCACCCCGATAACCATCACACCTATAGGTTACTTTTTTTTGCACTATTCTATTTTCTTTTGACATTTTACGAAAAATAGAAAAAAGAACAAGAAATTGCTCCTTTTCATAGTTAGCAGAGCACTTCAACTACCACAAAATTTCATAGTATTGGTAAATAATGGAGTCAAAACACACAACCATCTGGATCAAGTGGTTATCTGTGAATGTAGAGTACACATTACAGGAGTCTTTTCGCGAAGAGGAAGTGGAATGGGAGTTGGAACAATGGATGCGATATAGGCCATTATTTTGATTGCAATTTTGAATAGGTGAAAACGCATTTTGTCTATTTATGTTGAAACATGTCTAAAATCGGAAATTAAACTCCTGTTTTTTCTTCAATCATTTCAAAATTTTAATACACACGAATCTAATACAGCAACATCATGACTACACGACATTGTTGCATCAGTTGTATTGTAGAACCTGCGCAGATTTTTTGATATATAACTTTAGTTTCAAAACATGCGGGAAATACGTCGCGCATGTTCTATTTGCGTCGAAGTTTCAAAAATAAATGAAAAGGTTCAGTTGTTGCTATCTTTCTTTCTTGAAAAACACTGTCCTATTTACTGTTTTCAATATTGCAGTTATTTTGGTGCAATCGATAGGAATATTTGATTTTTGTTTCCAATTCGGCACCACAATATTGGTTGGGTGTTTTTGGTTGCACACTGGTGACGTCATCAGGTCACCTGATCGTCTGGGTTCCGGTGGCGGCAGTGCCTGTAGATTCCACCCGGGTCATGTTTGTCGAGATCACCTGGGATGAAAACAGTATGGGGGAATAACGAGATATGTGCTCTAAATATAACGCTCGATCATCGATCTACAAAGGGAGGAGGAGGGGGGGGGGGGGGAAAGAGGGGGACTCAGATAGAAACCTGACGATTCCGCCTGAAGGAATATTTTCCAAGGCTGTTATCTCACATGCCTGGCAGACGATATTTTGGGCATGCTTCTCTCCTCCTCTTTCGTGGCACTCTCCAAAATTTTTGTTCCCCTTGGCTATCAACGGCCCGCGGTAGTGCGATTCATTGTGTGTGAGCTCATCTCAAAATGACAACATTCCCTATTCATTGCATCTGTAACTTAATTTTTTTTTTCGGTCCACGCCAGAATTGACTCGTGGAAGAGCAAGAAAGTCTTGTCATGCTCTGACGTCTTTTAGTATCAATGAAAATGCGATGTGTTAACAAGACATCGCACACGGGAACAGTCAAAGAACGTACTGGCACGACCCTTAAATTCACTGCTTCCGAACAAGATTTTCGCTTTCCTCGTCAGATTCTTCCTGAATATCACCGCTATGTCACAATCCCAACTGTAATAGCAGGATCATTGTACTCTTTTTGTCTGTTCCTTATGGAAAACCTAAAACAAAACCAAAACATAGATAATATACATTAGCATTTAGGGAAATTGTCATTTCGATGTCGTCCTTCAAAATGGTGCCATTTTATTCTCTTACTCATTTCTTATTGTAAAAAGATAAGCTAATATTCATTTGTGGTTGACAGTTGGCAGAGATTAACACCGCCTTAAGATAGTGTATGAAAATTTACCAGCAACAAAATTTAAGCATCTAGATTTTACTGTCTTTAAATTGTGACTCGTGGTCTTGAGTGCAAAGCAAAATGTTGGTTGATTGCGTACTTATGACCTGTGTGCAGAGTAAATCATTTGCCTTTTTATAATTTTTGTTTGCATGTCACATCACAACACTGGGGTATAAACATCGCATTAATGATAGGCACACACCTATATAGAAAGCCATGATATCATCAAGAGATTTGATTAAAAAAGCAAACATAAAAACAAAACAAAACAAAACAGTGGCAGAACGGACAACGTGGTGTTTGTTGCTATGTGTCAGAGTACTCAGTTCTTGAATGATATTCTACAGTATGAAACATCGTCGTAGCTGCAAATCTAATTTGGAAAATGGAAAATGTATTAATGTTTGTTTCCCTTCGAGAGTTAATTGGAGAGTGTTTGCTTGACTTCAGTATTTACAGTGAGTGAACATCAACCAAAGGGAATTTGTTAACTTAATACGATGAAGATGACGACACCATATTAAACGGGTCCTATCAAGGATAAGTGTTGCAAAATCTACGATGAGAGTGGCTGTTAATGTACTGAATGTTGAATTGAGGAGACGTAGGATTGGTTGCCTGCAAGCCAAATTAACAGACTGGCAGTACAGATATCAATTAGGTTTTATTCAAGATTACCTCTTGAGGTGACACAATATTGTCCCCTAAAATAGTCTTTTCGTGATTTCTTAATCTATGCGAGCAATTACCAATGCATATACGCACACACACACACGCACACGTGTTGTAACAAAAGTTAAAATCATATTAACAAAAACAATTAAAGAACAAAACCCATAATTTCTGAGCACACGGCTGGGGAGAAACGTCTATACGTCTTTGCATCTGTTTTCTGATTGATGCATACATTTTCGCCGGCAACGGCCTCAAGTTGGTGAATATTTAAGTGCAGGCTGTGTGGACGCATGTGCATGCATATCATGTCTATTATACAATATGTATAGGGTTCCTATACTCTTGTTTTAGAACACTACAGCTGTCCTAATCCCATTACAACGATTCCCGCCCGCGGATTCCGCATCAGAATCAGGCTTAATGCAGTCGGTAGCAAGACGGAAAGGATACGAGTAGCAAAAAATTACGGGGGAAAAAAAGCACACAACACAGCAGAATGGACAGATACATTAGATGTGCGCAGTATTCCATCAAGGTTCGGTGCTTTTGCATGACCTAGGGGCTTACTCCAGTTCTGTGCATTTGCCCATCCTCCTGTAGCAGGCTCATGTACATGTATACTGGAGCTGAATATTGTTTGCCGCTCTTACCACAGTTACCTGTGTGATTACATCCACGTGTAATGGCTTTTGAGTGGCAAGCCGTGTAGCAGCTGCGGCTGCGACATCTACAGCTGATATCATGACATTACACGTAACTCTGATTGTACGGGGAAGGTTTATCATTATTATTACTATAGTCATTTTGGTTTATGATACAGGATGTAGCAACAATGTAACCCGTTCCCATGTTTATTTCTGTTTGATATCTCTTTTGACAGAACAGGTTGGTGAAACGAAAGCGACAGAGATTAGAGACTTAACAGAATAACCAAGCGATATCATTCGGCACGTAGGCCTAAATGAATGGGTTGATGTTATCGAAATGCAAAACATGCATTACCACGAGTTCAAAACTGTCTAAAGAAGCTCGAAAGAAGCATCAATTTTAACCCATTAGTAACTGAACCGCCCGAAACAGCCCGTCAGATTACTCCCTAAAGCGCCTGAAACCGCCGTCCACTTTTTGATAGTTTTATGCTTTGCTATTTTATTGTTTTCATATGACGATTGTAATATTATAATTACTTAATTTGAAAGAGGTCAAAGATTAACAAAAGTATTTTAGAATTATTTTTGTGACACACAAGCGTCTTGGTAAAGTCTTATATAGGCTTTCAAATAAACATATTTTATAATAGACAAATATAAGCATGCACCCTGCAGTGATTTTTTTTTGCATAATTTAGAAAGTTGTCGAAATGAGAGTAATATTGCTGTACCTTCCAGGGAACAATGGGTCATTTTGTACGGAATCTTCAGTTGCTAAAGGGTTAATCTTTGCCATTTTTAGCAGCAGAGTAACTGACACACCCATAGAGAGCTTATCACTTACACGTCTAATGGAAATTACAAAAGAAAATCCCTGATAAGTCGTGTAATGACACTCATATAGCATGGACAGTACTTTGCTGATGTTTACTTCTATAAACAACTGGTCATTATCTTTTGCATTATAAATTCTCTCTCTCCTAACCTTTAGACGATAAATATCACTTTACGCTTAAAAAAAAAAGTTTATGTCGGACGAAGATTGAGTGATATCATTGATGCATATACTTGCTTAACAGCTGCGTTATAGACAAAGATGGATGGAATGGTATAAGTTAGTAGTCTGAAATCTAATTCAGATGTGAACTTGGTCAGTATTATGTGCCGCAAGGGTGAACAGCGCGCAATGTCCATGCCAACACACAAAGATGGATGGAATAGTATAAGTTAGTAGTCTGAAATCTAATTCAGATGTGAACTTGGTCTGTGGTATTATGTGCCACAAGGGTGAACATCGCGCAATGTCCATGCCAACACACAAAGATGGATGGAATAGTATAAGTTAGTAGTCTGAAATCTAATTCAGATGTGAACCTGGTCAGTATTATCTGCCACAAGGGTGAACAGCGCGCAATGTCCATCCCAACACACAAAGATGGATGGAATAGTATAAGTTAGTAGTCTGAAATCTAATTCAGATGTGAACCTGGTCAGTATTATCTGCCACATGGGTGAACAGCGCGCAATGTCCATGCCAACACACAAAGATGGATGGGATGGTATAAGTTAGTAGTCTGAAATCTAATTCAGATGTGAACTTGGTCTGTGGTGTTATGTGCCACAAGGGTGAACAGTGCGCAGTGTCCATGCCAATAATAAAATCCTCCGGGGCCCCATAGTCTATATAGAAACGTGATTCTGCACAGATTATTATACAAGACAAAGCACAAATAGCTTAGCTATTAGTCAAATAAAGTAATTCATTTCTTCATTTGCATTTGATTTCTTTAGTAGTTGCCTGCAATTACAAGGTTTTATGCAGTAAAGTAGGAGGAATCCTTGCGGCCTATTTAGCGGCGTCTCTAAATGATCGCTTCACCTTCTCCAACTCAGGCTTAAACATTCAAAGCAGATTTGTATATCATACATTGCGTTACTCTGTTGTTGTTGGGTTTTTTTAGGCCACGTGAAAGTTATATCATTTGTAATGCAGCACATGTTAATATGGTTTTGTTTGTTTGTTTTGTTTCTTTCTTTCTTTGTGTGTGTGTGTGTGTGTTTTTTTTTTTTTTTACCAGACATAGCATGTAAGTACGGTCAAACGAATTTTTGTCTCTTGACATGTACAGGTGAATTTGTTTCCCTATTTGAAGAATTTAGGGCATCCTTGAACACTGTATGCATTATATTCGTAGTGCATGCTTAAAGGTTCTGATTTTGGTTTAATACTCTAAAAGGTCTTCATGGGCCAATAAAAACAAAACTGTATGTACAATCATTATGTCTGATATAGTTCAGTGCAAGTCATTTTTTTTTTTAAGAAACGCAGCATCGATAGGATTATATACCTTGTATTTTTTCAGCATGCTCTATCTTCTGGGAGAAGATATTAGCATCAATGAAAGTTAAAAGCACTCAACAATATTGACCACTAATCGTCATAGAAATGGCAACCGATACTTGCCTGTTAGAGATATCATTACGAGAGAATGAAGAGATATCATTACGAGTTGATTGACGAAACAAGGCTGACTGTTGCTGTTTTTGGCTATTGCTTCGTGTAAACAACAGATTCATAGATGAATAGAGAGAGAGAGGGGGGGGGGGGTGGAGGATGGAGAGAGAAAAACAGCTACTATGAAGCCCAAAAGCTGATAAGCAGCTTGCCTAATCCAGCGTTCTGAAACCGTGGGTTGCGATGCGTCGGGTTCAAGTTGTATATCACTAACATGCTTCCACTGTGATGAAGGAATCTACTGTATATAGACCCAAACTTCACCCACTCGAAGTGTGCACCTCCTATATCTTAGTGCATTCCCTTGCAGTTAGTTTTTTTCTCTCCTTTCTCTTTCTCTCAAACGCGTCATATTCTTCGCGTCTGCATGACATATCAGGAGGAAAATTACATTAAGTTTGCTCTGTCGCACGAATCCGCAAAAGGCGCATGTCAACTTGCCAATTTGTCTATCTCTCCTTGATCATCATGTATAGCCGTATCCTCATCCACTCGTGTGGGAGCTAAAACCTTATGAGATGCATTTCACATCTGTATGATCTATACATTGCTTATAGCTTAGTATAGGGTTTAATGACAAAACATTGTGCAGTATGACTATTATTATGTTCACTACCTGTGCTATGGGTCGATTCTTCAGTGCGGTGAAGTATGTAGTTCTTTTTGATGTCTTGTCGGAATTCTATTGAAATGGCATTTTAACCATTCCTACTGACTTTTGTGTATAACAGTAATCATAATTTCTTTTGTGGGACCTGATAAATCTAGCGTTTCGTTTACATTGACCTCGATGAGTTCCATAAACGAGATGAAGACTTTTGCTCAATAGCCTACCGGTCAAACACAACCGATGCCGACCTCTGACAAGGTCTACAAGACCTACAATGTATAACTAGTAATCTTATCTGGTGGGTTTACCGTAAGCCTAAATAGGGGCAAAAGATGGAGATAAATGACTTGCTTTGAATTAAGTCGGAACCTTCGACTACGGGACCTTCTCCTATTGGTGTACTGAACAGAACCACTTGAATTTTTTTTCTGTATCTTATTGATCCATAAATCATTGTGCATATAATACATTTTCTGTGCCATGGCCTTGTTAATGATGGTTTTCAAAATACAAGCTCTGCTTTCTAGCTTCCCCTCATTTTCAACATTTTCAACATTATTGAGCAAAAATCATCTAGGCTTCACTATTCAATATATGTTTAGATTCTTTTTAAATATCTATGTAGAATATGTATATTGCTTTTTAGTATGATATGTTTTGTACACTTATATTCTCTGTTGAAAATGAAATTAGATGAATGAAATGAAATGAAGTGAAAAGTAAAACATTTATCGAAAATTCTGAAAAGAATTAGCCTTGATGACCATGATTACAATTACCGTCTTCATTGCATGATTAATTTAATTGTTCCACCGAACATGTTCATTAAGGAATTTTTTTTTTAAGCATGCATGATAGTAGAGTTACTTGAACATCAGATCTGCACGAACGCTTTTAAAACAAAACTATCAGCTTCTAAACTATAAAACCTTATAATTGATTTTAAAATTAAGGTTTCAAGGCAGTTATCGAGATATCGCTGTGAACCAATGCAGCAAAAACTCTGTCTAAATCATTACGTTAGGTCAAATGATATTATTATTAAAGACATTTCTCATATCTAAAATATAGCTCACAACAATTAGGAGACTAGAAATATGTAAACGGAACGGAAAACGTAACAAAACACCCTTTAATCCATACTTTTAAGCGCATGTTGAAAGCAACGCCACCATCGGGCAATCAGATGAACCCGTAGGGGTGCAGACTCGCACATAAATCAACCCTAGTATCAAATATCTGTGCTGTGGCCAGCATGAATAATACGCCGTGGCATCCCTACTGCGGGACATGTATCTATATGCACACCACTTCTCGGCCATAAAACCAATCAATGGGGTTACTTTCGCCCGGAAGTTGCAGGAATTTTTTCCTTGTCTTTTTCCGGTCTTTCGTCATGTTCGAGGATGAAAAGGACCGGTATCTCACGAACATGTCATATTAATTTCTGCCAGACGGGGAGTCCTAAACAGAAAAAGGGTGTTTTTTCTGTCTTCTGATTGCCTTACTATTCCTAATAGCGTTCATTTTCTCGTTGTTGATTTTTTTATCATTATTCGTCTCGGGTTTCCTTGAGGTCATGGATTTATTTCGTCCTTTACCCTAAAATAAAAACTTTGCCTTTCGAACGCAACTTCTTCATATCCGATAAGCCATTTAATTTCAAGTCCTTTTCTACTCCTAACAGCTCAATTTCTCGATACCCCGATACAAGGTCATTATCCTTTCTGTTGTGTAAGACACCGATTCCTGTTTTTCAATCTTTATCGTATAACGTTAGCGCATAATTCCCGACACAGTTCGTACTCATTATACTGTTCTCTCTTTGTTATCTTCTCGTTAAATGAATTCTTGCTTGGTGTTACAATGTGTAATACCGTTGGTCTGAAGGACATTTTGCAGCTGGCATGTTTTGAGGCTGAGCCATAAGCGTGAACACTCGGGCAAATGGCACAATAGACCTATATCACGACCCAGTTTGTTGTCTACGAAAATGAACCAACCATTATTCATAGCACACCTGAATTCTTTTGTCTTCCCAAATCATGTTTATAGCTTTTACTATCCGACCAAGATCAATAAACAATATCCAATGTGTCACGTTTCACAGATGTTCAAGCACTGTGTAGATACATTTTGCCACATTTCATTAAGATCAGTATGTGCCAATCAATTACGTCTTATATCCACACGTGGACGTGTGAATTCAACGAAATAAAAACACATTCCTATACCACAAACCAAACAGCCACATCTATTCACACATTTTGACATCAAGTAACCCGTCAAAAGTTATTGTGTGTGTTAAAAGAATGCACGCTTTGTAATATTGCTACATAACAAACACGACACTAACCAACATGTTTGTATTTTCGAAATGGTTAATGTACCCTATACCAGCCAAAATAATATAGGCCTCCCTCGTTATTCCGGCTATACGTCATGACGAAGTGTGCTATCCAATGTACATTCCCACACTTACACACAAGCCGGATTGTATATCTGCCTCCGCTGGTCGTTATTGCGTATATATGCACATAACAGTGGTACAGGGAAATATGGTGGGGGAAAAGGCTGGGGTGGGGGAACGATTTGGAATGGGACACGATAATGTGGAATATCATTTTGTGTCCTAGACTTGGAAGTAATACTGAAGGAACGTACGGGTGATGAGAGATCTGATTGCGGGATTTGCTTTGTCAATATGAACGCCCCTCTCTCCCCATATCTTCCCTCTCAGCGGAAATGTCATGGGTTCAGCAAGATTGATAAAATATTTGGCGCATCAGGAGAACGGGCATTTTTTTTTTTGAGTGCTTGCTCGGAAAATGAGCTGGTATCGTGAAAGCACGCGCCATTTTGAATCTCCCATGCCGTAAAAATATCCTTTGCAATAGCTCTTTTTGTCTGTATGACCAACATTTTATGGTCTTTTTTACTTAATTCTATTGTGGAATCATTCCCTCATGTTTGTTATCAACACTGTGTAGTAAATCACAGGTTCTGTTGCAACCCTTTCTGTGCTATTAGTAGGTTGTTGAATGCTGTGTTGATTTTAAAGAGAACACAGGAGTGCCTGTTACGGGCTTAATGGCAATTGCTGACAGCTTGAATGTCGCTTCCTCCTATAGATATCTACCATTACGTGGTGAGACGACATCAACGTTGGAGAGGGTTTCATTTAGATGATTATGTTCAGTATTTTTTTCTCTCTTTTTTTTTGGAGGGGGATGGGACACGGTGATATGTGGAAACACACATTAACTCCTGTTTCTCTAAACCAGAATGTCTGAATGAGGTAAATAATCTAACCCCCCTCAGGTCAGAGTAGGCGTTAGAAAGGGCTAGAAAGAACGTAAACTAGCTTCTTTATTATTCCGTAATGCATCGTAAAATCCATCTCGGAAATGAAAGTAACGCGCGGTTTGGTCTTTGATTTGTGTGTGATATTGAAGCTATGTGGTTGCTGTATGTATATGTGAGTGTGTGTTTGAGCCAACTCCATGTCTTCGGCGCCCTCGAAGGCGGGCTTTTATAGACGCACGCAGCACAGGTCCTCTTATTATTCATATCTTTCCGCTGCTAGCAATGAGCAGCGTCGTTAAGCGGTACACGGGAGACACATTTTGGAGCTAATTGCCACGGGCATCACAAGGGGCAGGGCAAAAGCTTACAAACGCCCAAATGGCGTTTTAATGGTGTCGTGAACATGCTCAGCATACATTATACATGGAGGGTACATAATAGCCCCCGTGTATAACAACTTGTGAACATCACTATTAAAATCCTTCATATATAGATGCAGCCCAGAAGAGTGTGTAGCGAATGATTATCTCCAGGCAATTTCTGCGATGATTACAAGATAGTTTCTTGTTAATATCTCCATAGACAAACATCGTTCAAGTTGTGGATGATGTTCTCTAGTAACTGCTAGATCTGCTTTCATCTACACATATTATTATGTTTTTATATATTCTAAGGGACTTATAAGTACACGCAAACACAAAAAACCTGGCAATTTACGGTATTTTCATTACATGCAAACAATATAATTTCATAATAATTTATCTGAGTAGCTCCTTCAGTGGGACAATCACTGTATTGTTCCCAGCAATATGTGCAATGTGATTAGTACTTCAAATAATTCAGGGAAATTAATACTCATTAAAAAAAGGTGTTGCAATATTCTTTTATCACACTGATGGCATATTATATCTTATGAATTGATATACCAAACTTGGAAACTTAATTTTGGTTTATCTAACTAAAATGAATTCAGAAGATATCTTTGGAAATAAAAGATAAAAATGTATGAGATTAGTGTGAAAGAAATTAATGATAAAGAGATTAATGATGAACATATGAGAGTGATAAAGATAATGATTACAATAGTAGTAATACTAATAGTGATGATATGTATACAGTAATGAATGAATAGCGATAACGATTGTATAGTAATATGAACTAAATACATTCTTTGTGTGCTTGACACGCGCCGCATGGTGGCAAGGTCCCACCAAACACACCGTCAACGAAAAGGAGCAAAGACAAGCTTTATTTCACATCGTAACTTCGTGATGAGAGTTGATTGTTCCTGCGGTTTTAAGCAACATGCATGAACAAAACACCATAACAACATTTGACCGTGAACATAAGCTCAGATTTTTGAGACGATTTACGCATGCGCAAAATACGACTGTTCATCACGTGTATACGATGAAAGGAAATAGCTTGAGAGAATAATTCCCTATCTCTGCATGTTGTCTATCAGATGAGATGGCGTCTTGGCATATCTTATCCAGAGGCGAAGTTCGTGACCCTACTCTGAATTCAGAGATGCGGTTTGTTCAGTGCATACTTGTCAAACGGCAATATAGCATGAGCATTTTATTGGGAGATATCTATGGCATATACTTCGCGAAGTATTCCGAAAATGTGCTCAACGGCATTGACCCAGAGCTCATTCCTATGTCCACTTCTCCTCTATTATTAGCTTCAACTCAGTTACTAAATCTGTCTGTTCTTCACGTTTAACGTCAGAAATCTATTACATTGAGCATACTTAAAACGATATTGTATGTGTACTAACATTACATGATTGATATCACCTCCGTGTCACATTATTACATTAATACAAAACTATTTCTTTTATTTTGTGGCAGAATTTATTCAATGATCATAATGTATATATGTATATATATATATATATATATATATATATATATATATATATATCTTGGAATTTTCCACGTGTTGGACTTCGAATGTTGTAATTATTAGAAGAAAGAGTCTCAAGTACGCCATGGATCCAACGATTACAAAAAATTTTTATTACAAAATTTTCGGTCTGCCTCAGACCTTCGTCAGTGCAAAGACAATCTTTGCACTGACGAAGGTCTGAGGCAGACCGAAAATTTTGTAATAATTTTTTTTTTTTGTAATCGTTGGATCCATGGCGTACTTGAGACTCTTTCTTCTAATATATATATATATATATATATATATATATATATATATATATATGTGTGTGTGTGTGTGTTTGTAATACATTGAGTCAGATTCTATTCTATTCTATTCTATTCTATTATACTATATTTTATCATACTATATTATATTATATTATATTATATTATATTATATTATATTGTATTATATTATATTATATTATGTTATACTATATTTTATTATATTATATTACATAATAATATATCATATCATATTATGCAATCATAATGTTGTAGGCACAAGGACCTGATAGACGCCATGCAACCCGAACTTTGTTTTACAGTTTGTTTGTTTGTTTGTTTAATGATTCTGATTATAGTTTAAGAGAGGAGCGAGTTCTCACCTTGTCAAACAGGACGACATAGTGGCGAAAACTCATCGACACGTCCGCTCTCGAAAAGGTGTCCATCTATCTTAAAACACGCTCTCCGCCGATATCTGGCAAACCTTTCAGGACGGAAACAAGTCTAGCCCCCCCTTATTCCTTTCTCCTCTTCCACCATTATAAATACCATCCACTTTCCTCTGTACTCTTACTCTCTCACTGCTCGTCAGGTAACAGTTTCAGCCGTCGAATCCTACACAAACATGGCCACATGGAAATGCTATCCCCTGGCCCAGTGTCACTCGAGTATTACCTGCGCAACATTATCATTTTTCCCTGAAATGTCAACCGAAACTTGCATTGCTTTCTCGTCATGAGCCACGCTGCATGCAGGAAGCAAAGGGCTCGAGTGGACTCACAACCTACGAATTATTGAAGATGTAGGTCGACTAATCCACTTTTGCCCCTGGGTGCATACCTCTTATGGTTACGCACAAATGAAAAGAAAACAAAAGCAAAAACAACTTGGTGAATGGTGCATAATCGACTACAGTCACATGGGCACTTGGAGTCGACGACAAATGATGAATGATGTATTTCCTGTATTTTAAAGAGCAGCAGTTTACTTTTCAACCACTAAATCCAAGACTAGCTCCAGAGTAGCGTCGTTGTGTTTGGCATCATGCATTATTAACTGATTTCCTGACGTCTTGTACATTTGTATACTAATGAACCACAACTCTTGAAGAGTTGTATTTGAAAAAAAATGGACATGCATTGAGAAACCACTTCGGGTTACAGATCTCACTGCGAGCTTTTCACACTAGAATAGCAGAAGTATATGAAGTAGCAGTATAGTACAAGCAGCAGCGTTACTTCTTGCAATCGAATGGAAACAGAAGTTATGTCACATTTGCTATTATCACACACGGAAAAATGACATAAAAAGTAAATGTTTATCAATTCATTTTTATCAAATGCTCCTGGAATATTACGTCCTGTGATACAAGTCATGTTATAGCCTCAAGTGGTACATTAGGAGTTGCAATTAATGGATTGCAGCATAATACTACTGGGGATGGGGATTTACACATTTGTTTTTCCACACTATCTCGCATACATTAAACACTGACATTATGGATAGTAATTTGGTAGGCCTATATGCTTTCTGTTCGCGTTCATGTATAGCAAGGGCAAGACCTCCCTTTTCATTCCCTACCTTTCAAAATGTTGGTAGACCAATCTCCTATTGTATAAAAGTCTCAGATTACTTTGTTAGTCCTACATACTGCGCCCAGGCAGACATGTTTTTTCGGCAACCCTACGTCTACGACGACGCCAGATCATTACAGTTGCTGACACACTGACCTATCGGAATCTTCCAAGTCATCCCATCCTACTTTCGTTGAAAATTTAGGAGAAACAAAGAGTGAAGCTTTCAAGCGAACACTGCTCCCGACTCCCTCACTTTCTCCCTAGATAAACGCAAAACTTGTCGTTCAAAAGGGCGTCATTACTTAGAAAGCTGATGACTGGCTTGTATAATCCATAAAACACAAGTGGAAGACGACAAAGATATCGCTACCTTTTATCTCAATTGGTAAAGAGGCACGCTGCCTACTGGGTATTTTCTTTTGTCTGTTGATACATACGTACACGCATCAGCACCAACACAACTAACAAACACACACACACACATGTGTGTAAATTAGTACACACTTTCTGACGTTCAAAACATTGTGTCTTTAACGCACTCCATACACTTGTTCCCCTCTTTTCTACTTTGCCACAGTCCTCAAACTTCGACGCTTTTATTGTAATTAGTGGCAGGGGTAAATTTACGACTCCCCCCAAATTAGCCGAATGGACTGGCATCGTCGGAATGGCATTCGCAAGGGGAAGTCTACCGGGGCCCCATCGTAAGGGTTGTCTGGTTTGACTGGTGTTCAAATGCCTTGTTATGCTCTGTGATATTGTCGCAACATCCTCGGCGGAAAGATAATCAACATTAATAATCACAAATCACGCCTCATTGATGTGCTACACATTCTGTCACGCAATCAGCCTGTTTTGTGGCAGAATATTTCTAAAACCAAACATGTATAGTAATCAACCCGTTTCTATTGGCTTCATTATATTGAATTCAGACTGCTACAGAATTTTAGCCCTCTAATCGAAGGGTAGTCCCGTCTCTTGGGAGCTGCTGCTTAATTCGTCAGCCGGTAGCAATCATGGTTTGGTAAGTGGACTTGCCTGTTCTTCGATAAAGATAAATTTTAGAAATAGTGTGTGAGTTAGCATCTGACCCCATTTTAAAACATGAGCTTTCTGGAAAGTCCAGCACCACGGCATAATATTGAATAAAATTCTACCAGAAACAATAGTCGAATAGATTTCCAAATCAAGCCCAACACCTGAATTCTAAATCAAACTTTCTCTTATTCCAACAATAACGGTAATATAAAAACAGTACAAAGACCATGATCCAAAAACTGCGCAACCTTATCACCCTTGAATTCATGAAGTAAATGGTCTAAATAAGGAAGAAAATGAATGAGAAACACGAAGGGGAAACAGGGGCCCACAAAATAGTAGTGCCCCCGAGTTTCTCCGAAAGAGAGGAAACGCTGTTGAATATATTATGAATTACTTTGTTGGCCAAAGTGATGTATTTCAGTACCCGTAGCGCATTGCCCAGGGTAAGGTTCATTTGTGATTCTAGATGAGAACGAATTATAAGTGCGTGTTGAATACAGTATAAGCCATTTCGGAGTTCAGCTCGTGTGCACAGTGGTACGTACAAAAGTGACCTTTCTGTTTGCTTTTTTTCTCAGTTGGTTAGGCACTTGTCTCATTTTCTAAACGACATTAGTGTTAAAGCTTGCCAGACGTAACAATGGAGGGACTTCATAAAAATGTTCAAATAATAAAGAATGAACTTGCAAAGACCAGGTGACAAGAATGGTCTTTCAATAAACATTTGGGGAGGCATCCATTTCATTATTTTGCAATAAATGTGTTAACAAACCTTTTCTATTAATATCACCAAATACGAGGCGTGTTGTCAGGTGGATGTTTTGGCAGAAACCATTTGTAAGGATAACAAGAACAATCATTATTATCACAGATTTTTAACTCAGTGAATTTAAAAACCAAACATGCCTTTTTATCACAAATGACCTTTTTTTCCTCATGTGCAAAGTTTAACTCCGGCTGGCTTACTGTGTGTGCATTTTTTTTTGTCCGTGTGTGTATATGTATATGTGTGTGTAATGGCATGCTTATGTGTGTATGTAGAATTTGTGCGTGCGTGTGTATTTGTGTGCATGAATAATCCGTGTATGTGTATGGGAGACGATAGACGCCAATCACCTGTTAATGCTGATGGCCAGTTACGACTGATCGACTGCCACTTATTTCTTTGGTATCTTAGACGTTTGCATATCAATAAGTCAATATGGCGATGTCTTTGTGTCCATGAGCTTGCTGAAAAAGCAGTCCTGACAACGATGCAAGAAAAAAAAAAGATAAAATATTCACTTTTGAACCTCCGACCATTTACATGGAAGACGGATCTAGAATGTCAAGGTCGTTACTATTGGTGAGACTTCGCTCCTCTGCGGAGGAGGCCATTTTTTATCCGATGCGTGCATTGCCTATACAGAGTTCTTTGACCTCTGGTTCCGGGAAATTTCTGCCCGGTGTGACAAGCAATATACATAAAACTAGGTGACCTCAGGATGAATTGAAAAATTCTCGCGTTTTCCACAAGTCGTGGAGAGCTTTTTAACGCTTTATGGCAAGATTTCAAGAAGTTGACGTAAACAGAAAAGAAGGGACATTATCTCAAAGGGTCTGAAGTTTATCATAATTACAAGTGAACTGTTGAATATTGCTGTAATTGATTCAAAGGGTGACTACTGCATAACAGTGAGCAGTGAAATAAAGATATGAAATTTTGTGCCTCTACGCTTTCCAATCACGTGCGGATCTTTAACATCACCCTTGTGTGATATACACTCTTTTTGCTTTATGACCGTCCAATAAAGCAGTTAAAACCAGATTACTTATATATTTTTAGACAGTCGAAAGACATAACCTGATTTGAGGCAAAATAATACTGGCTACTCTACCCTGCTGAATGCGTAATCAAAACTTGATTTTGCTAGAAATCACCCACTAGATCGCGATGAATTATGATGGAATGAAGCTCTAAGCGTGTTGTAAAATGTAATCACTTATTTCTTTTTTTCATCAAAAATATCAAAGATTTCAGCATGCATGTGCTCTGTGTAGCAAGTACGAATAGACAAAATCCGGTCTAAAACTGGCCTTTAAAATGCATTTACCCGATTTACATTGATTTCTGTCGGAAACTATCAAACTATGCTTATTTCCATCGAAAGAAATACTGCTTCCATAAAGCCTTACAGTCAAATACTGTTGATTTCCATATTTGCTTCGTGGCTTTAATGTGTCAGGGAGATGATTGATAACAATGCAATCGAATCTTTATTTGGTGACTTTACACAAAAAATTTTGGAAATGTTGACTGATTGGCAGGGAAAATTCGGATTTTCACTTCAATCTCGAGAAACATTCAAGAATTATGTTTCGTTTGAAACTTGAGGTTACTTTGAGAGACCAAGACATTACTGCATTAGAAAGAAAACAGCTGACGCGGTTTTAACTCACATCGCAAACAGTGATCCCACGAATGTATGACAAATTAATTTTCAGGATATCCTGATTGCGATGATTCCTTATCATATCATGGAAACTATTTTCATCCTAAAGCCCGCATGGGTAGGAATCTTTTCACAGTCCAGAAAAAAAAAAACAACGAAAAAGTAAACTTTCGTTCTGTTCTGTTTGGTTAGCTCGTTGAAAGTCGCATATCCCCCACGTTTTATCGCTCAAACAATGACTGCAAAGCACTGAGTAATCAAGGAAGTATCCTCGTGCCCAATGTGCTGAGTTTACACAAATAATTAAAATTTTAGTCTATATATTGATTTCATGTTGTCGTGAATCTGATCGCATTTTGTATTCATGTTCGTTTCAATCCAATTACAAATGAATATAAATGATTACACATATTTACATCATGATATTTGTTAAGGGATCATTTTTAATAAGCCTACTTTGTGCTTCTCATGATTCCGCCACTATCATATTTGATACCATGCATTCTTGTTTGTTTGTTTGTCTGTCTGTTTTTTAATGCAAATTTTGTAAACCAATTATGAAAGTGGAAATAAATGAAATGAAATGAAATGAAATGAAATGAAATGAAATGAAATGAAATGAAATATATCAGTCAGTCAGCACTTTTAGAATGTTTGCCACATTTTCAGAATTTTACTCACACCGTGATGTAACATTAACCTAAGTCATATGACAAAAACAATAATACCGACTGGATAACGCCAACGCCGTTAAAGGAGACCTCCAGATGATTTTCAGATGAGTATATTTGAACGATTATAAATTAGTTGTACTGAGTACATAGTTTCAGAATTTATAATGATTGGGATGAAGAATAAGAATGTTTTCAAAATTTACAACAAATTGCAATGAACAAGGATGATGACATGGCAGACTCACCATAAGAATACAAGAGTTGGGGCTAAAGGAAGCAGAACAAAAGAAGAAGGTATGCATAGATTATACACAGGTGAACTTGCAAGCAAGCGGTATTGTAATTGAATTACACTGCTATATTTCTGAAATATGTGAGCCTCTATGTCATCATCATTTTCAGTGTAATTTGTTTAAGGTTTTTCAAAGTATTGATTTCTCTGTTCAAGGACCACAATAAATTCCACAAATCTATCTATATACACAGAGCTGTCAATTTTTGTACTACAAGATGTGAAATTATAAAAATCGTTTGGGTGCCCCTTTAACATTTCCTTTTTATAACGCAGCACGCGCGTGGGTGTAATATAGCATGATCCCCTTATTTTTTAGTTATACAGTATGCTTCAGTACTTGGGATATTTCGATATATTGCGGTGGTTTTTTAATGAAATTTCATACGTTCCATCGAAACTGCTAAAAAATCAGTGAACTTTATTTTTTTTTCCTCTAACCGCAAGTTAGTGGAAGTGCTTTTTTTTTCTCCCATAAATAGCAGGACGACCTCTTGCTTGCGATCCCTACGTTGACAATAACACGACCTATACTCAGGTTTAAATGTCACCCCAGTCATCGGGTACATAACCCGCTCCCATGCTTCGATCGATTTTCCTCACCTGCAAATAAATGCGTCATTAGTTCCATAAACCCATTTAAGTTGCATTCTCAGAGTAATCGAATTAGGCGGACATCGAGGGCTGACCTTTGTCGCTGGGATGAAACACCTATATAGCCAGAGTTATATCTTGAGGCTAAAATTATTATAAAAACTCTCTCGGAAGCCCTATCATATTTCCTTCAAGCTTCGCGTGGAGATGTCACTCGACATTCAAGGTGGAAAGGCAAATTTTACAAGGATTTTTTTATCAGCATTTTTACCAAGATTTAAACTTTGATGTATTGACCACCATGTTCTATGTTAGCAATTATCTTGTAATAATACCTAGTATTACCTTGTTATACTTATCTTGTGTGCGTATACTCCATAAGAGCGAAATGATTATAAAGAGAAGGTGCAAACATCATGTCAGGTTGCGTGGTAGATATGAGTGTATCGATACATCGATACTTGTTTTCTATATAATAAATAATACACTTTCGTGAATGGCTGGGTTTTGCTATAAAATGCGGAGTGTATAAATGTGTACTGTTTGTGCCGGTACAAGGAAAATATCCTTGTGAGGGTGAGTGTGAAATTATATCATACGGAAGTATGTGACGCATGTGTCACGTGTATTTTAATATGCAGCTGTACGCTGCGTGTATACACCCGTCGCCTGTGAATGTTATTTCTATATTTTGTGAATTGAGTTGTAAAATCTACATGAAATCATGTTATAATATCATGCAAAATTATGCAGATTCATGATGTCATTTGTGTTATAAGCAAATTGTTTGTGACATTAATATATTTTGTGACTGTGTTAGCTACATCAGTTCGGCCTGTGGGCTGCCATAGTAGGCCTAGTTGTCTTTTTAACCATCAATAATTATCTTAACAAAGATGAAATAAAATCTTATGTTATTGTACATCCGAGCTGGATGTCGTGTTTTATTTCATTTTCTTGAGTTTATGCATTGTTTTCAATTAAAATAGATTGAAATTGAACTTTATATTAAAAAAAATATGAAAATTTTGATGGCCAAATCATCGACGGTATCATATCAGTCTCATATTCAGCTACGGTGATATAAGACGATTCTAAATGGGTCTTCTTAATTCCATCTATGATATCACGCCCATCTTGCAACTAACACATCTACAAAAACGATATGACAACAAATAACAGGAAAAATGATGTTATAAGTAAATATAATGACAGTATAAAAAGATAAAAGATGAAGGGCGAAAGAGATGATAGTCCACTCATAAAAGAAAGAGAAGCACGTCATAGACTGGACTATTCGCGCATGCGTAAGACACATACATAATCGCACAGAGAGTAATATGCATGCAATATTTGCTTATATCTCAGCAAGAATTTCAGCAGCCTTTAATGCCTTGAACACAATATTATCGGCTGAACAAAAAATACATCTACAAAAACACCTAGTAAATCTCAAAGTGTGATAGGTTTATATAGTAAGAGCTTTAATGATACTTATTTTAAAGTCTTTAATGATACTTATTTTAAAGTCTCTAATGATACTTAAGAAGATTCAATGATTTTTTTTTCAGTCTCAATGAAGGAAAGATTATAACATTACTGTTTCAAAGTTGCTGCTTTTTTAGCCCTCCGTTAAGTCACCAACATGTAAAGCAATGAAAAAAAATGCACGTGGGAGACAAAACAGCAGATTTAATGATTTCGGTTAACAATTTCATTTTTATCAAGGAGAACTGATATTGACATTTTTAACGTTTGAATGTGTATTTGCTATCACGTAGCAAGATGATAATGTAAAGCAAGTGTGTTTATCAATGTTTACTACGAGCATAAGAAGCCTCTTTCTGAATGTCGGTGGATCTATTTGGCACATGCCATGAATTTAGCCATTTGTATGAACATCAAAGACAAACAACCACACTCAGCTAGTTATAGAAGATAAATAAATCGTTTGTATATGTTTATAACGCTGATAATTTATGTTATACCTCAATCTTGACTGTGCATTATTAACCAATGTACAGTGTGAATAGACACATCTCATGGTTTGAAACTCTCTTTGTAACTAGCTTAATCCTTCGTGTCCTTTTTGTTGAATAAAGAACAGTTGTGTTTTAGTTGATTGTGTATTGCTGTCATCCGTACACATAATTTACTCGCAGAACTCTGAATTTGCTGTCTGTTTTTCCATAAGTGATCGCTTAAAAGCGTTCATGTATGGTTAGCGCTTTAGCATGTTATTACAATATATTCTTACTATAGCATTGATATCATCATTGTGTTATATCTTACAGAAATATCATACTATACCATCCCCAAAAAGCATCCAAAAGCGACTTTGTATTCTTCCTTATCCATCAAATCCCCTTACCACTTCCTTCACTCCCTACAGCATTGACTTCCCCTCCCCCCCCCCCTCTCTCTCTCTCCCTCTCTCTGTCAGACCCCACCCTCCTTCCTTTTCGTATCCCCCGATAGTTCCCATTAAATGCAAAAGCACACAAATAACTTGCCGGGTTTGAAGCTCGCACGGGATATAAGATATATATCTCTACATATATCGTTGTCACTGATAGATGGCATGGAATCGCGAAAGCAATTCGACCCGGTCCAGAGTTTAATTCCACCCCACAATATCACAATCCCAGAAGCTCGTAGATAGCGCACTAGTTTATAGGCTTATTGCCGGGGTGCTCTGCTATTCCAATTTACCAATCAGTCAATTCGAAGGGAGAAACGCGTGTATCAGATCGAACATGTGCGTTCGACATCGCGAATGAACAAACATCGCCATACTAAACAATCAAGCTAGAGAGCTGATGAAAGAGTTAATAGTTTCGGGACGAGAGGCCGATAGGCGATGCTATCACTTGTTTATTCGTTACTCACATTCGTAAATTGGTCGTCGAAATAGACGTGCAAAAATGGCTCAATTTGCCCAACTGATTCACATAACATTAGAAGACCTATAGAGCGGTGTCCAGTTTTTGAAAATTTGTTGAAATTTCGCCATTGACAAATTCAGGACAGTCCTCAGGGTTGGATATAGTTTCTAAAAACAATCGATCATCTATTCTTCATTTTGTGCTGTCAAAACACTTGCTGTTCAGATGAAAGAAAGGAGAAATACGAAGTTGAATTCAACATGTCAATGAGAAAAGAACAGTTTATGGGTATGAGTTTTCGTCAATTTTTCTTCCTCTGTACAAACGCATTTGTAAGATCACAACTGCCGATCTATAATTTAACAAACATGCATGTCGGAAAAAGGAACCAGTTACAGATACGTTTGTACAGTGTAAGACAAATTTAAGAAACCTCATACCCCTTATCTTTACCCCTCTGTTTTAATGATCTCTTGCATTCAAGGTTTATTTCACATAATCCTTATGCCAGCAAAAAAAAAAAAAAAAAAAAAAGACTGTCTAATATTATTCTGAATACTGTGTAAATATACCCTTATCATTTGCCAAATACACAAATACATCAAACTATCCTATAGTCACAACATTTTATATGATTTGATATGTTACAATAATATGTGTGATATATTGTAATATAATTTTATTTCGATATGTCGGCAATTAGTCTATGGAAGTATAAGACTTCGCGTTGTTCCACTGTATCTGTATAAACGCTATAACTCTGCCACACCCTCATGATTACAACAAGTATAGCTTTGTATCACAACAAAAAAATATCATGATTATCTGTGATCCTGAAGTGATACATTCAACTCGTGGTGGCGGCAGTCGACACCTTCGTACAAAATTGAATATTACGCAACATGAAATACGAGCTCAAAATGCTCAAAAAACTCCCAGCCACTCACGGCTCAATATAGTATGTTGAAAGCAGTATTACAGCGTGACTGTGTACACAAATGTATAAATTAAATGTTGTTCGAACGATCAAGACCCGAATGTAATATTGATCCAATCAGAGCAAAGGGGGTCAGTAAGTAATTACGTTAGCATTAGCATGTCAATATAGCCTAAGGCAACAACGAGGTCGGTGGTGCCTCTATACAATCTCTATCAGTGTGTCTATGCAAGAACAATATTATGTTAGATTAAGAGGCTTTTTTCCCCAGACGCAGTGTTCCAACCCCTCTGCAACACACAATGAACTCCAATAGAATATTTCCGCTACATTGTTAACCTATAGAAGCTGCTTTTCTCGGCGAACAGTTTCGCACGAATCTACGTCATTCGGCGATAAATGATTACCAGGCAAATCAGGTATTGATCGTGGTCAGCGCGCGTGTAAACGTAATAGATCAGTTGGCCCTATCGAGATACAATACCAACTTTTTGACGCCACACTCGAAATTTCCCCAGCTCACACTAATAGATTATATTATTGAGTGCTACAGTAAGTTTTCAACCGCTTTTCTGCTTACTCGAACAGAAACACTGTCTCTTAATAGTTCTATTTAGACATGGGAAGAATATACACATTGCCATTGATCAAAATAATGAGAGAGTGTCAATACTACGAAGTCTAAAATTTCTTGGAATTATAAAATCATCGCTTATGGAATGAGATAGGATGGAATGCAAAAGAAATAACAGTCCAACGTTTGTGCAGATCGAAGAAAGAGAGAGACCAAAAAAAAATCCACTTAAATCATAGGGACAGGATGTTAATTTGGCCTTTGTGGCCCAGCGGTGTGCGTGTGTGCCGATCGATATGATTATGATGCCTGCGCGCGCTACTGAAGCGGGGCCCGGTGGCATACGGGAGGTACACGATCGTGGCATACCAACGTGAAACCCCACACGCAAACCTTGACCCTTCCCCCTATTATACATATCTCCCAATAACTTCTATCATATGGTCATATATTCCTTTTGTTATATACACCAAATTAATGGGCTCTTTCATTAATCCTACATGTTAAACGGTAGCTGGGAAAAGTCAATGTTATTATGTTTACTTTTCGTATTCACTCGAAACGATTAGAATGATCATACAGGTTTATTTCCAGGCCTTGGTGGCCCCTGCATTTTTTTTTTTATTACGAAATGCCATTTGAGGTAGACCGCATGGAAGTCAATTCATATACCAGCTTAATTGTGTTCGAACAGGAGAGTGTACCCGGGATGATTAACATATACCAGGACGAATTCATGGCATACGGCTGAGATAGCCTTGTGGAAGGACCTCTTAAGGGTAGTGTGCCAAATTCTCAAACTTAATACAGTAATCACAGAGTTTCCTCATTTATTTCTTTTTTATATATATATATATATGTGTTTCGTAGTAATGTGGAGTGGTAAATTCTTAGCTGGAGTCTGTTCCTTTGTTTGTATGACAAAAAGGAGAATTTTCTTTTGAATATTGTATTATCAAATTCAGAAACTTATTCATGTTCCAATCTTCAATCAACAAATACTTAATTTGTCTTTCTTATGGGATTGTGTGTTGGAAAGTAAATGACCTTAAATATCATAGAATATGTACAAGAGAGAGATCGGGGGGGGGGGGGAGGGAGAGTCTGCATGTGTAACCTCGCTATTTGTTTATAAGGACTGCACTGAATCTCCCAATTTGAATGCGGATATCTTTATAAAGAATTCAAGAAATTACAATGAATTTTGAACATTTATTAAGATTCAGAACCTCCATTCTTTTTCTCCCTATCAAATTGATAATCTCTCGTGAAATATAACTGAAAGAGTAATTTTTATCAAAAACAAGAACACTGACGAAAACAATAATGATAGCCCTAAGCGTTGATAGTATATCTAACTAATTTGATATGTGATTGTATTTTTTATTTGATTTTTATCTCTGTTTCTGTATCGCCTCCATACATGAATCAAAGCCCCAGCATACCACTGTGATTATATATCATTCTGTCTATATACAATGATAATGCGGAAAACCAGGACGAGATACAATAAAGAAAGAGAAGTATTACAGTGCTAAGCAAAAACCCGATATGTTTACAGCCCGTTGACAAATACTATTATGTTTACACCTGCAAACTGACTTGCTTTATAAGACGTTTCGCTCTTTTTTTTTTCTTTATCTATTTCATTGATTGTGCCGAAGGACGAATTTCAGTTAGTGTGCTTCACATTTAAAAAGAAAGTCATTCTCACAAATTATACAATGATCAGTAATTCTAATTGGTTGTCACTCATTGCTCCCACAGATATTTTGTTTTACTTCGAAAGGGTATGTAAATAAGATGCAAAAGTAAATGTCTGCAGTTTTAGGCAACTCTGCATCCAGTTTGCTACTAAACCATTGACGATATGTAAATATACTATCATCTTCATATTGACAAAAAAGATTTGTATGTACGACACATCACAGTTTCAAGATGGATCGAAATGTATATATGGAAAGGCAAATTATATTCGTGGAATGATTTCCTGAATATGTCAGATATTATCACAATCCTGGATGCTACTATGAGAGTCATTACCCACATCGAGGGAATTTAAACACAAACACGCAATGCAAACATAATAATCAAGCATAGGCATATTATGTTTATATATTTCGATGTGTATATATCACTTACAGTAAATATTCATATGTTCATATACTATGTTCATAATGTTTCTCTGTGTACAGACATGGCATTGTGAACTCTTTTGTTTGCTGGACTGAGTGTAATGGGTGACGTCATAATGACACGATAACCTCTACTATCTATGGGGGCGACGAATGGTAGAATTAAATGTTAGGTAAAAATCAAGGGAACTGGCAAATTATGGAATATGCTCAGCAATGTCACGTCTCGTACAGTTTAAAGTCTGTCTATTGGTAAGATGTCATCATGTTTTGTTTTGTTCTGGTTTGTTTTCATGGCGTCGAGAAATAGATGCGAAAACCAATAATATTCGTCACTAGAAATAGGTATTTCAACCTAACTTATTCTATCTTCTTTTAAAGGTCGCTTCATCTAGCTTGCTCATCATCCTTGTTATCAGTGTGTGAAAGATGAGTAACAGGTTAATTTTAAATAAAATGAGGAGCATAAACAAAGTTCTTAATATTTTTATTGATCGGCAAGCTGTCAAGTTGTATTAATCATAATAATAATATGTACACGGTATGTCTCAGTTTATAGATTTTTCTTAATCCAAGTAGCACAGCCCTGGAACAGTAAGGAATGTTACGGAAAGGCAAGGAACGTATTACATGTGAATTGTGAAAAAAGCGACATATTGAAGTAGCATGGATGTTTTGAATTACTCAAATGTACAGTGGAGCAGGTGTTCTTACAAATGCGAGAGATTTATGCAGACGTTGTATTTCCCAAGGGCGAGTTGACATCAAGGGACTTGTCATGCAGTTTGTTTCTTGTAAACGGATAATTTGCTATCTCGGTGAGTTCTGTTGTCTGTCTTTTGTGTGCAATGTGCGTGTGTGTGTGTGTGTGTGTTTCTTTGTGAGAATGTGTACGAGTTTATGTGTTTGGTATGATGTTTGTGTAGCCGTAGATGATTTCGTGTGTGTTTGTGTGTAAACACTACGAAATTATGTGTTGACATAGGCCGCCACAGGCCACACGCATAAATTCCATTCGATGATGAAAAAATTCCCTCTCTCTTTTTCGTCGTTTTTGTGTTTGTGTGTATTCCCTTCGTGCGTTTTGTGTGTATTGGTGTGCTCTGGAATACATGGCATCATCTCACATACTGTACCTCCCTAACACTGCTGCGCCGTATTATGCGGAGGGCAAATTCAGCGCATCATACGTTCGCAGTGTCACTCACTTTATTTCCTCAAGTAGGAAAAAAAAATATGTATAAAGGAGGTAATTACATTATTCGCCAATAATGGCAGGATCCCTGGAATAGCGAAGGGCTTGAGGCGTTGCTGCTGGAGGGGGGGGGGGGGGGGCAAACGGAGACAGCGAGATAAAGAGGTGACAGACAGATAGAGTGAACGTCATATAAGAAACTTATAACAGACAGACAGTGTGAATGTGTGATATGCAAGCACAAAGAAAGGGGGCAGAGGGGGCAGGGAAAAAATGAAGTTAAAGACAGAAAAAAAGGGAGGCATTTTCATTCAGCTGATCATACACACGTTAGGCGACAAAAGTGTGCGCACTATACACCGTCTTGGCCTCAGTAACTGGATGTCGAATGCATATTCAGTGCCCTGCCTGCCTGCGCAGCTCACAGGATGAGGGGAGACCAGTGCCTTATCACACGGCCTGTGAGTTCTTGTAGCCACGTCTATGAGCGACACAATACATAGCGCACACTCCATCGCTCTCTACTTGTGGATTTTTGTCCTTTTATGGATACCATTGAAATCTTCCGACCATACTCTACACTGACAATGAACTCACTTTGTTGCATTCACTTTCATATACACTCATTGTTGATAGAGGGGTTAATCAGTCAAACTGAAAACAGCCCACACAATCTTATCGCGCTCTCTATCAAAATCTAGACACCCCGTCCACTATAGCATGCATAGAATGCATAAGGGGCTCTATAGTACCACAGTGACTCACACAGAAAATATGGTGCATCCATTGTGTAAATTCTCTCTTTTGATCTTACCTGCTTCTTCTGTATCACGCAACATACGATCCCCTTATTTATCCAACTCGGCTGTGAAAAAATTAAAAGCATTCGAGGCTCAGCTACAAGAAGCGTCAGTCGACAAACTGAATCGCTCAGTACACATCTACGATGGATAATCCACGGCCAGTGGTGCGGGATACACGGATCGGTCCGAATTCAGTGTTATATCCAAGTACATGCTATGAGAGAAATAAGGTTCCAATACTACGACAAGGGCGGTCGAGAAATGACATTCCACGAAATAGATTCTCCTACTCGCAATCTGCTTAGCTTCGTGGTGATCAAGACGTTCCTACGAGCACAGGAGATTGCACGGGCGACATCTGTCTGGCGTTAGAATGCCAACTTATCCCTATACGAAGCGTGCATTGTTGTTAGACAGCGATGATTAATGCTCGCAACAAATATCGCATGTTCCCCGGGCATACATCACTGGAAGGGTCCCTCCTGGATCAAGAACCAAAGCCGCCTATATCAAGCGGCAATGATGGCGTAATGTCACTGACGATGGCTCTCGATGATAACGGGGGTGAGAGCGGCGGGTCCGTCGACGATGACGATGATTAGTGAAGACAGGGATCGTCAGCACACTGCAGCCAAGTGCACGATTATCTCTCTCTACCCCCCTCTCTCCTCGTATCTTCTTCTCCTTATTTTTCCCTTTCTATCTTGTCCGTTTTGACCGGCTGCACCCTTTCCTTTGGCGATTCTACGACATGGATCCTTCGGTGGCCGAAATTTACCACTCACTTTCCTGGCGCAGATCTGGAAGCCTGCAAGTCCCACACATTTCCCTCAACATCACTCCATCTATCATCTTACGTAAGAGCGACGGGTGACGTTCTCCTCTCGTACGATGCTATATGTCGATTCTCATCGGTTTGTGCTCGTTCTGCCGCTAACCAGCTAGCCGAGGAGCAAACGGCCCGAGTCGGGAATATCTGTTACATTCAATTGTACAACTCTCCAACAGCGTACCAACATCGGTCTTTATCTTCTCTCCTCTTTTCTGACAACATAGAAAGACAGTTTTGCGATCTAACGCAGCGACCACCCGACATTATCATTATGCGTGCGTGTGTGTTCGAGAGTCTGTGTATGGTTCTATGTGTTTTTCTTCGTGGTGATAACACAGTGTGTGTGTGTGTGTATGTATGTGTGTGCGTGTGTGTGTGTGTGTTATCTATCATACACGCAGGGAAAGCATTCCCAGCGTATGCACGATGATGCATCTCTCGGGAATCGGTAGTCTCGTAAAATAAACTTTTTTCTCCAAGAAAGTGAAAGTGACCACGCTACCTCATCTACCATTGTCAAACCTGTCGACATTAAATTATCCTCGCATAGATATCATGCAGAGTAATATTTAATTCATCAGCTATGAGGAAAATACAATCTATCAATCAAAGAATTTGTAACAGAAAAAAAGGAAATACATATTCAGAAGCGATTCGTGTATATTTTACATGTTACATTTTTCTCACTCCGAGAGGAGTGGGGGGGGGGGGATATAAGCCAACAAACCGCAAAGCATTTTGGGATCGATACCGCATTTCATCAGTTGATGCGCGCGAGCGTCATAAAAGTCAGCCATGCAACGGATGAGCCATGCCGTATGTCTGTTCGAATTATGCATGCCAGGAAAGGGCTCGGGGTACGATTAATCTGTCTTAAGAGATGGGACTTCGTTCGGGAGGCCACCAACACGGTAAAATTACATAAGGCGAGCTCTGTTAGACTAAGGAGGTGGGGAGAGGGAGGGGAAACGGATGTCAACAAAATCTTTTGTTGACCTCCGGGGACTGAGGGGGGAATGGCGTACGCCTGGGCAATCTAAAGATGAATATGACAAAATGACTGTTGTGCAAACTACTGCGAGCAGCATTTCATGAAAATACGACGGCTGTCTGAATTTACACGGAAAAGAGAGGAAAAAAAGACATGCATCTCTAAAACCGCATTCAATATGTTGTTTGCAAATTTCAAGGATCAATTCTGAATTTTGAAATGTTTTTAATTTAAGTAAAATCTAAATTCTATAGAAATGAAATATTTTGCACTTTAAAGAACAAAGTTTCAAATTGCTGTCAAGTTGTCAAATATCAAAGGAGTAATCTTTTAATTTATTTTATTTCATGTTATATATTAGAATAATCAATTTGGCACTTTCTGGCATGTCGTGTAATTTGTTTTGAAAGCGACTAAAGATTGAAACAGTTTAATTCTGAACATTTCTATGTTTGGCTGACGTATCAAGTTTTTATATCATCATTTATTTTATTGTTTTTTGTGTTCATTGAACATTTTGACTACATGCCGTCACGATTGTTGCAATTAAAAAAAAATGATATTACCGCTGTCTCGGGTCCTTGATTCTTTTTTTTTTAAATCAACATTACTGTTCATCCCATTGCCCAGTATCAGCGATCACACATGTGATATGCTGATTAATTGCTCCTTGATACACTGATTATTTGTGAGTAAAGATTTCATTCTAGCACATCACGAAAATAAATTCTGAACATATAATTCTTTCTGTATCTCTCCAAATCTATCTCGTTCTTTTTACTAAAGATACATGGCATCATTTCAGAGGAATCTTGGTTTTAGTCGGGTTTAGAATCTGTAGAAGCAAGAGTCCAACACACACACCGACAAACACGTTGCAATATATCGACAATGCCTGAATGTTTCTTATATCATTCTGGTTGAAACTTGAATGTAAAACTGTATTTGCCCATTATAGAGAGCTGTAGAGAAGGGTGACATGAATCAGGCAAAATAATTTCTTTCGAACAGCAAGTAAATCAGATGACGACAAAGAGAACACCAAAGAATTATGTGAATAATATATCCTATAACCACACACAATACTCTATCGACCATGAATAATGGTAAGTTATGTGTGTTGGTATTTATTTAGACTGCTAAAATGTCGCAAAAACCTGCATGCACCAGCACACGCTCATGCGCACGACCATACACACGCACCCACGCACACACACACACATACACACACACATACACACACACACACACACACACACACATATTACGAGAGTAACAGATGAAGCGGCAGTCTATGTGTTGGTGTAAATAGCGACTTTCTCAATGCGCATGCGCATGTGTATATAAGGCGTTTAAAAGTCCAACCAACAGTAGCGACACACAGAGGAGTCCAAATCTATTCCGTCTGTTTCCGAGGGCAAAGAGCGATCAAGAGAGACTTAAGATAACCTCACCTTGCCGGCCATTTTGTTAATCACGTGCGGGACAAGAACGCACCACGACAAGTAATAAAGTCTTTCAATGAATTCCCGATAACATGACCCTCCTCCCTAGGGTACCAGAGTGCAATGTTACCTACCTTGCTCTTTAATTTGCTCTCCTTATCTCAGCTACAGGCATTTTCGATCTTTCTCCTTCTTTTTCCCCTCCTCTCTTCTCTCTCCCCTCAATCTGTATCTCCCTTCCTTTCTTTCTTTTTTCCCTCTCTACCCAGAGAAAGCCATTGAATGCACAACTTTGGGAACGATACTATTAACACACGCGGGCTCCCACAAACAACCTTTTGCCAGATGTAATGAATTTTCTCTCTTTATCTATCGATTCTACATCGGGCCCGGTGGGCACGGACCGTTTAGCGTAACATAAGATGCTGGTCTCTGAGTAAATATGGCGTTTTCGACCGCAGAGTCCTATGAAAACAGGGTTTAGAAGCAGGGCTTGTTTGGGCGGGACACTGGATACATACTGCCTCGTGAAGGCGTTCACATCCAAAAAGTCAGTTTCCTCAAATCCATTGATCTTATCCTCATTTTAAGATTGCCATGCAAGATTATTCTAGAGGGTGTATATGGTAGTTACATTACTTTTGACCTGTGCGTCGTAAATGCTTGCAATTATCAAAAAGTACCACGCTACATATAAGATACGATAATCATCATGTTTATGCGTCTCATCTATTTTTTATATATTGATAAATGATGCAGAAGGGCAATAGCTCAAGCGTAGCTTGATTTGCTCGTAACCCTTACACATAATACATAAAGGAAAACTATAAGGGAGGAGAGACTTGAGTAGAGATACGATAGGGTAGAAGAAACGGAGGACTTGAAAATAAGAGTATACATGTAATAATAATAATAATTGACAGTGCTTATATAGCGCAAAACACATAGTGATAATGTCCCTATGCACTCAAAAAATGAAAAGATTGTAACAAGAACATATAATTCCAATTACAGTGATGGTACCGAGCTTCATTTTGCTTACACTGTAAACAAATGCGTTTTCAAGGCAGACTTGAATCTATTTATATCAGTGATTTGTCTCAATTTCTGAGGTAAATTATTCCATAAGACAGGGGCATTAAATGCAAATGTTCGTTCTCCGTAAAATTTGGTTCTTCTGTTTGGAATAACAAACAAATCTTTACTTTTTGATCGTAGGTTTCTTTCTGGTGTGTAGATTTGAAGTAGCTCCCTTAGATAATGTGGAGCAAACATATAGAAACATTCAAATGCTAATAACAGTATCTTAAACTGAATCCGATTTTTCACTGGAAGCCACTGTAAGCTTCTTAAAACTGGTGAGATTTGTTCATGTTTCTTGATTTTGGATACCACTCGTGCAGCAGAGTTTTATATTGATTGTAATCTGCGTATATGTTTGACCGGTAATCCATAAAGTAAACCATTACAAAAGTCAAGGTGGCACATGACAAAAGCATGAACTAGTTGTTCTGCGGTGTGTTTGTCAATGAACTCGCGAATTTTCCCAATTTTATAAAGTGCGAATGAAGCAGAGCGACATTTTTGCGACATATATACATATTTTGTGTATGTATATGTATCATGTAAGTTATAGATATGTGTGTGTAGGTGACGGTGTTTCTGCACGTATTTACTATGTCAGTGTGAAATTACAGAATGTTTATGTAATCTTTTGTGGTTAGGGCCTGTATCACCATAACGCCATGCAATCGGCGGTGGCTCTCACAAACCCGCACTGACCTACCGTTTTAGCGGCTGCGAAGAGAGAGTATACAGATGATCGTAATTTTCTTAAATTCACCTGGTACAGTATTGAGCGTGTGAGATGGAAGGGGAACCATGGGACACGTACACTCACATCAACACACACCCACACACTCGGACACACACATACACACACATATATATACATAGGAAGAGAGGGAGACATGGACAGAGAAAAAAAATGAGAGAGAGTGGGAGAAGGACCGGGTGAATTTTAATGAGAAGTCAGCTCTAGAGGATTACCCCATCATTGACAATGGATGAAAAATGCAAAGTGCAGATTGGTACAGTGGCTATGACTTTCCCCGGTCACTCCCCGGGCAATCAGCAGTATGGAGTGGTGGCTGGTGCAGTATATAGTCTCAAGACCTGGATACGCAGGTGTATACTATAGTACTCTCTCTCTCTCAGTCGTTTTTTTTTTTCTCATTTCCAATGACCCGGAAGTAGTCTGTATTTGATGGGATATGGTAGGTGTGAAGGCATCGCATATTATTTCGTCATCACTCCGCTGCCAGAAGGCATTATCTTTCATTAATCTGAAAGATCCTACTAAATAGAATGTTTCTCTATAGGCCCTAACCCTTGTCATCGCAAAACCAAATCGTATTGACATCATTTGAAAGGTTTGTTTTGAAGGTATTCAGAAATAGTTGATTACACATTATCAATCATAAAACGCTGACTTGCTCTTCATTTTTTTTTTGTTTCATCAGAGTATCCCCACTTTGGATATTAGCTAAATAATAGGTAAATAGACATTTTTTGCAGTGCAGTGAAAAAAAAACAGTGTCAAATAAGTATTATTTGCGCTGGCATGTGGATAGCCAGTGGTAGAAATTGAGAAAGCTATTTGGGTAAGACGAATGACAATATCTAAGTATGTATAAACTTTCCAAAGAATTTCGTTTGTTTCACACTCTACCAAAGCACAGAGGACGTCACAAAACTAGAGCTGTCAACACGGACAAGACAGAGAAGGTGGGGGAGGGGAGGGAAGGGGACGGGTGGACTGGTGGAATATCCGTGCCACGTAGGTGTGTAAGGGAGAGTGATGTAAAATTAAAGATGAGATGATTATCGCGTGCGGACAGCTCTGCGGAGTGGGAGCGTAAATGTCAGAAATAATTTGCGCCGGTCAGTGCCGAAGCATTCGTCCGTCGGAGCAGCGCAGGATGAGGGCTTCATGGTGCTAACGACAGACGGGCCAAGTGTCCAATCAAAGCACGGAGTGTACATCTGACTTTGATAGGATGACCTTTATCGCATCATAATACAGTGTATGACCATCACAATCACATCTAGGCGGGGATTTAGTAGGTACTTGGTCACGAGCATTTCTATGTTCTGCAGTTACAACCACAGATAAATTACATTATCATTGAATGTGACCATTCTTTGAGTTTAATATTAAAGCCATTAATTCAGAAGCGCTCTCTTCTTTTGAAGAGTAAATCAGTAGGACTCCAAATTCATTCCGTCTTTTCCTCATGCAAAGAGTGAGCAAAAGAGACATTAGATAACGTCACCTTTTCAGCCATTTTCTTAAGAAGAAAGACAAAGGCTTTCAACGAATTCCCTTTGAATTGATATGAAACAATGCCAATTATGTTGATTAAGATATTGGTAACTTTTGTAACACATCTTATGTTATTGCAAGATGCGTGGATGAACTACAGTGAACAAAAGCTAATTCTACGGACACAGGCAAAGAAACTGACATCGATGGAGGAGAAAACGCAGCCTAATCCAAAAGGTCCAAAGTGAAAGCCCCACATTCATCTTAACCTGTGTGACCGCGCTCTCTCGTTCATAGCGTGGAACAATAATATGAGGAACATCTCTTTTTTAGACGATAAACGCCAATGTCAAAAGCGCCATCTCTAGGTAGGAACAAAAAAGCGTTTTTGTAGTCCCGAAAATTGTCGTAGAACAGAACACTTTAAAAAGCTTAATTGTCTCTTCGTTACTTTCCATGGCCATTGGATCCACCTTGTTTTCGCTGCTATTAATTGCAATATTTAGCCTGATAATGAAGTGTAACCAAGTTGCTTATACATTTATCAATTTTTAATCTTTATTTCCTCCTTGCAATATAATGTGTGGCAATGAGTGGTCACATTTCTCACCCTGCATACGAAATGATATGGTCTAGAATCAATGAAGTTTATGATTCAAATTACTTGAATGTGTATGACTATATATTACGAACCTTCTTAAGATGTCTTGTAACCCTGCATCATCATCTTCATTGGTTAAACTTGCCCTGTTCCCTGACCCCTCTTCATCATATCAGAGTACTATGGGGCGGAGAATGAGATAGATCATGATCATGTGACTATGATATGAAAGTGGCAACGTTTTACTGCCCACTCGATTATGACTGTGTTATGTGCCTTTTTATTGCTGTGCGGTCCTCTCCTTCAGCCCTCGGCTCCTCCAGCAAACATCAACTCAACCCGTTCTTATACGGAAGCCCGTCAAGCACGCGAGGAATGCCGGTGGTAAGCCGACCCCGGTAGGGGAGGAATGGAGGCGGGAGAAAGGGGGGCCATTTGCAAAGCGTGGCCGAAAGATATTGTATGTCCAATTTTCTCCGGAACCCAACTGAAATGATTGATACCGCGAGAATGGGATCATGGTTATTGGAACTCGCGTTTCTCGGTAGAGCTGATGAGAACGTCGGGATATTTATTAGGCGCCATTCGACGGGCCCCAAATAATCCAGCTGACCGGCGGATATACCAATCATACATTAAACGACCTGTTAAGACGACAAAGAGCCACAAAAAGAGGAAGCAGACGTGTGACAGGAAGAGAAGACCACTCATTAGTCTACCCCCCCCCTCCCGATTTTCTCTGTGACCACCAACCAGTAGAAAAATACAACTCGTTTTTCAACACATAGCGAAATTATTAGCTACGTGAACGATGAGGTTTCTCGTTTTACATGACAGCAATTTCCTGTATCAGTTTCGGCTGCTAAGAAATACTGAATAAGATGTGTCTGCACACTAAAAAAATTCGCACCCCGCCCCCTCCTAATCCTCCTCTGCCTCCTCTGCCCCTCTCGTTCGGAAAGAGAAAATAAGAATAAAACAGTAGGACTCTACTTGATTTTTGTTATAAGTGAGATGATTGACGTGGGGCTGATTGGCATCTTTCATTGTAGCCCCCGCAAACATTCAATGTGCCATGACGTGAAACACGTACATGTATCAACATTCGACAATTTCAGCAATAAAAAGTGGCTGTAAATCATGATGGTAAGTACAGTTTGCCCTTCCCTTGCTTAGTGACGAAGTTGCAGCAATAAATCCAGAGTATCGCAAAATGGACACTTAAATTCTTGAAACATTGTGGAGGAGGATTTTAATATATAAATGATGAACGATCTCGAACTGGGTTTTACGCTGATAATTCAGGTTTTATTTTGATATACCATCATTCTGAACATGACAACAGCCAATTCTAAATCACTCTCATGCTATCCTGGTAAAAGAGACAGTATAATAATAGTACTTGTAACAAGTATCAGTGGCACGGGCAATGGACAGGTTTCTTAAAGGAAGTAACTGCTGTAAATTTTTATAAAGCTTAGAGCAGGACGAAAAACTGAAATGGTTGGTTACGAAGAAGTGAAAGCATTTAGGATGTAAAGGTGTGGCCATGTTATATGACTTATGGAAATCAGGTTCTTTCTTAAATCTCGAAATTATTAGAATGAACGAGTTAAAGATTGAAGACATATACATGGTTTCCTCATAATTCTGCGGGTTTTACGATTGTCTGTAAAAGTAAATTCTTGTTTAAAGATGTTATGTATCATTTCCATGTCATTTTTCCTGTACTAAGGCTTGAACATGCAAATATAATAATTATATTTGCATGTTGTGATGCGGCAGAAATATTCCACCTTCTTTCGGAATACGTATCATTCCACAATTTAACGTGACAAAATATGAAGTCATTATGTAATACATTATGTAATATCCTTCTCTGTTCATCATGGACAGAAAGAATGTCATATAGAAAAGGCTGCAATCATATTTATTTAAGATATTTTTCTAGTTAAAAATGTTCGACCCATATCGTTGTCACTTTGAACCCTCTGCCACCATGTTCTATCCTGATTGTGTACTTCACCATGTTCTCTGTGGCTAAAAAGGGAGTTGCTGATGATGATGGAAACAGATGCATTTGTATCTCATCATACTGTACACGATAGCAAGATCTCGGAGAACATGATTTCTCTTCTCGTTAGAATTCAATTTAATCATTTCAACAGTCTGATATTTTCTATTGCAAACTCATCACTATAATTATGGTTTCATCAGGACCCTTAAGAAAACATAACTTGTAAGTCTAAAGAGATTATTCACCACTTTCCCTTGTTACGTTCCATTGACGCCTACAAATTGCAATTTGATTGCGTGACTTCAATCATGTTTCCTATCTTACACCCTTTCACTATCAAGTACTTAGAGCTTGAAGACGAATATGATACACTGAATGAGGGTCCGTCTTGAATCGTTTAAAACATATTGTGGGAGACTGCAGTTTGCTGACTGGCCTTAGAAACGAACTGTGATTTATGAAATGGGATGCAGCCGAAATACTCGCAAACGTACTACACCGTCTCAAATTTCGTTGTGCGTAAAATGCGATTCGCATTTTTACCCATTTGAAACCATATCAATGAATTCATTGAATTTTTAGGTGTCTCTCGCGAACGTCCGTCGATTTCTAAGACTGCGCAACGCCAACTTACAGGAATACCCACTAACACAATGAAAATGGGCATAGTGAATCTTGCGGGTACTGCCACATTTTCATAGTTTGGTGAAAGTAGATTGAGACACAATGTCACTCAATTATATATTTGCATGATTTTCATTTCAATTAGACAAAGGGGGAAAAGAGACACTGTTTGGACTAAGTGTAATATCCAGGGAAACAGTAAAATTGTGGACAGTGCAGTGTTTTGCCTGTTTCTACTAATGTGTCTAGTCATAACATCGTTCATTTACAACAAAATGATTCCATTAAAAGTAGTTCTAGAAGTCTCTGAACATTATTATGACTCACCAGGGCCCGCTATATACATATAACCTGTTATCAGTAACAACTGCAGCATTTCTATGACAAATTTGCTCTCAGCCAATGAGATGCAATTAAGGATTTCAGTAAAGCTTATTACAACAGTTACTATGATAACTTGTTATTGATAACAAGTTAGTTTTATGAAATGGGGCCCAGGAAATACTTTGCCTGAAATAAGTCCAATGTATTGTAAAGAATCCGTTCCTTCAATCTGTGAATTTTCATATCCTGATTGTATACCATGTCTCGTTACAAGAAAGCTTTCATTAATGACTTCATATCAACATTAGATGGTATCACAGCTTTTTTTTTCAGTTTTTTGTTGCGTCCTATTGTAAATTGTTAGATTAAAAAGCAAACAACTAGAAGTCTGATGAAAACTGGCATTATCTTAACCATGTCATTTCTCATCAAATCGTCGCCAACCTACGCCTCACCCTTCATCAATAAAATTTTAGGAGAAAAATAGAAATAGATATGGTGGTAAGATAACCTCGGAAGTTCATTGATTTTGTGAAGCAATTATTCAATCATGTTTAGATTAGTTCCATTTCATTGTTGCAGTTTCAAAGACATTTATAAATGTATTTGTTGAATGGGAATGAAATACCCACCTGAAGTAGAGTTTGAGTGAATAAGGATATATTTTTGAGATTACCGCGGTAAAAATGGATGAATACACAGAAAGTATCATGAAGATATTCAACGCTGACAATTCAAGAACATTTTCATATGATTACGGTTCTCCTGTGTACATAATTATGTTCCCCCATTCCTTCAAACCCACTGTGATTTCACTCTCTACTTATAAGCTCCTGTGTATACCCATTGTTAAGTTTGCCTCAGGGTTTGAAGTTTGTTGAAAAAAGGATTCCTATTTGGTGTCATTGTATATAAACACTGACAAGGCAGCCATCAAGGGTCATATTGTATGTCTTCGCCCATGTATGTTGTAATCACGTGACCAAGACGTCACCAAAACATCCAATCGGGTGCCAGATAAACAAACGTGGCCGGTGCGTGCTCGGGCGGCAGATAAGCAGATGGATAGGGAGGTAGAATCTTATCGCCTTGGAGAGAGGTGGAAACATATTGCGAACACACATGTCCAATTAGCGGAAGATGAAAGGCTTGACGCCTGCAAACAGCTAGACTATCCCTCCGGGAAGATGACGTGAATGTGTTCTTCAGAGTAAACGTCTAACGGTGCTTTTTGCTGGCGTATTGAAGTTCACAGCACAACGACTCACACATGGTGCTCACAACCGGCATCTAGATTATCCAAACATGATCCACTTAATTGGTAATTCAAACAAAATACACATGAATTATAGTAAGCAAATGAATGATAATAGTCAGTGTTAGAGGTTGCAGCAGTTTAGAATTTAATGGAGTGGTGTATTTACCTCTGATGGTATTGTGTATTGCTTTTATTATTCTTTGATATGTTATTGTTACAGGTATACACCATTATAATGGGCATAATTACTGTCCTTTTTTCCTCAACGCTGCTTTACGTGTACTGATGCTGGCCACACCATCGTTAAGTGTAGTAACGAAAGCAACAATAATTGCAAAAAGTGTCAGCCCTAGTTTGGGTACAAAATATGTTAAGAAAAGTATAAGTATCATAATTATCGGTGTCATTATTTCTATATTTCATTGAAGAAAAACTTGCAATGAGTGGTAATTATATAGGTGTGATAGATTTGCTGCCGAAGCACATGAATGATATAACAGACAGCAAGTAGACAAGTTTTAACATGAGACAATTCAAACTTTTCTGTAATCAGTTCTTGTTTCTGTCTTGCCAATGTTCCTCCGATTACATCTTAAGTGGCCTTTTTCAGCTGGAAAATTGTGCGATTGTCGTGGCGTAAACTGTAGGATTAACATTTAGAACGTATCTCAAATTACTCATATGAAAAATTCAGATAATCAGGGTCCCTCCCAATTGCCCAGTAGCAGAGATCAATGTGCATGATGTTACAAAATAACACTACACAATTTTAATAATGTTCTTGATTTACCTCATAATTATTTACCTTATGTACGAGTAATCAGTTCAAGCTC